>NW_016192464.1:0-3425 GCF_001687245.7 Rhagoletis zephyria | reverse complement strand
GTGTGAGCCAAATTTCATTGAAATTTATTCAACCGTATTAGCGTGAAAGAGCAACAAACATACTCTCTTACCCACAAATTTTCACATTTATAATATTACTTGTATATACTTACATATGTTTGTGTAAATGTGTATAATTGTACTGCTAAAATGACAAATCATCACGTCTCCGGCACATAAATTGCAGGCAAATTATTAATGTTTTGACAGCAGTAACAGCAACAGCAACAGCAGCAGCAGCAGCCGCAGCCTTCAACAGCGAAACCCCGCGCGCCGGATGTCTCACAGTAGTAGGTATGCGTTTTGAAGCCTAGGTGTATGCTTGCATTTCCATTTCCACACAAAATTTATAGTACATACATATATTTGTACTTGTACCCACTATGAATATGTAGAGGCATGTACATATGTAATACCGCTGTCACTCACAAACGCATTTCAATTCAACGCTTTTCAACTCATTTCCATTTGTATCTACACAACTTCAACTCGCACTCCAACTCAATTTCCATTTGCATTTAGATCGCAATGCATTCGCTCATAATTTAATAATTTAATGACATGTAATAAATTGTTGCTGCGCGAAGGTGTTGACGACTTTTNGTCTTGAGTTCTTTATTTTCTTCTGCTGAGGAAGAATTTCGTATGCCAAGCAGGTGAGAAAAGCAATGCAAGTGAGTATAAGGAGCTTGAAAATTGTTTGTGACATTCAGATTCTTGAAGATTGTAGATTTTTGTTTGTTCAAAATTATTATATTAAAAAAACGGGTGGATCTACAAATATTACTGGTATGTGTCATTTTTGTAATATTAAGAAAACTCCTAATCATTTAATTTTAGATTGTATTAAGTATGAAGCTATGAGAAATAATTTTTTAATTTTTTCTAAATTTAATTTTTTAAAGGATATTTTTGTGTCTATCAATACGTAAATGCTTTAAGAGCTTTCTTCTTTCAGCTTGTCTTGATGCAATATTATGAATTTTATTTTTGTTTTTGTTGTTGTGTTTCTTTCGATTTTTATTGGATATAAATAATTAAAGAGAAAAAAGGACAAAAACTTAAATTAATTCATTAAAAAATATATTAAAAAATTAATTGAGAAATAGATATTTAAAAAATACAAATAAATAAATAAATCAAGAAATTAAAATGAAATTATTAAATATTATATTGATATAAAATTTAATTTAAAAATATTAAAATTTAAAATAAGAATTTTACAATTCTTATATAAATTGTTCAGTGTTATTTTTTTTCAAATGTATTGTTTTGTTTTATTGAAAATGTTATTTTAGTTTATATAGAAGTTTTAGCTTTAGTGTTATTTTTGTTTTTGGTTATTTATTTTTATTTTTTTTCTCCTGTGGAGTTTCTTCGACCTCTGTTTATGGTGATCCTAGCGTTTTAAGGATAATTGGATTCTCCTTGCCATTCTGGAGTTACCAGTTCTAAAAGCTGCAAAAAAAACGGGTACAAAATAAAAGCTGAGAGTAGATAAGCTTCGACGCGCAAACCTGAAACCTCGTGGAATATTTAGCAGGTAGTTAGTAACTAGTTAGGTAGTTACTCTGTTAGTCTGTTCTGAACGCGTTGTTGTGTGCTTCTGATCAACTGAACAGATGGGTGTTAGATGATCGTAATATTTTTCTGATCATTTAAGTCAACATGTTGGTGTGTACCTTTGAGAGTTGAATTTGACAGCTAATGTATCAAGCCGTCCAGTATACGCATAACGATCACTGATTTTTTTAGCAACGGTTGAGTTCAACTGCTGGGNATAGTATGCGCATAACGATCACTGATTTTTTTAGCAACGGTTGAGTTCAACTGCTGGGCCTTCTGAGCCTACCCAAAGACAAAAAATCGTTGTTAGCAACATTTTCCTAAGGCAAATCGAAAACCGCTACAGACAAACCAAAACACAGCACTTTCGATAACTAAGGAATGTTTTCTGATGACAGCAGAACATGATGTGCACGGCGAGGCGCAGATGCGTTCCTCCTGGTGACTAAGCATTTCCTAGTCGTCTGCTATTGAGGTGAAACCCGAAAATACACTTGTTGGTAGTAAAACTTACATTTAGGCATGCCAGTAGTCAAAAGATGAGATCCAAGACTACGTACAACAACTGCTGAACCCGATGCTGTACAGGCAGGCAATCAGCGATGTTCACCAGGCAGCCGATAAACAACTTCACCAACTCTCGGCATGTGAGTGCATCAATCGGGGTGTAACCTATTGCAGTGGAAAAGCTTCAGCTGCCACGAGAGGTAGGGGTACAATTACGGAATAGATGCTGTAGCAGATTAAGCTGCTATATATGTAGACTCCATCCAGACGTACCTATGAACCTAACCATCTCTTCATATGCCTCATTAAATGAACTCAATTAGCAACTCTAGGCCCTTGGTCCGACCCTGTCGAAGCAGCACGTTTCTCATTGGAGTACCTTTAACTAAATTTTGAATACCTACTACAACAACCAAGCCAACAGATTCGTAGAACATCGACTGGCATAATTGAGAATATATCCTTTTTTCCTCAGGATGCTCCAGCCTACTCTCATTTAATTTACTGTAACGCGTTTGAGAGTACTTTTATGAAAAAATCTACGTAATAAATCAATAAGTACAATTCTTGGTAATTAATTATTTTTACCAAGGATATAAATCATGTTTTTTATCAGTCGGTATTAATTATGACAATAATTACATATGTACCTACTATAAGTACGAACATGTGAGTGAGTGCAAAATTACATAAATCAAACCAGAAACATACACTTACTTAGTTAGCAAGTTTATGTCAAAAGCATGCGATATTTAATATTTTACAATATGATAAGTTTTTTTTACATCTCAAAAAGTAGTTATACAGCGTTTCGGCAAATGCATCAAATTCGAAACCTTTACTCTTCGCAGTTTTTTTTTAACAATACGCCTGCTGTTAATGATAATTAATTTTTTTGCACCTTAACCTTTTTCACAACTAAATATTCTGTTTAACACATACCAGTGGACGACAACAACGTAAACGGCCTGACACTTTATTGGACATGAGCTAAAGGAACATAAGTATATTTTCGAAGATAAGTAGATAAATATGTATGTTCCCAACGGCATAGCGTCAATATTTATCAACGTGCAGAATATTCAAGTTATCTCAAAGATGCTCATCAATTATTGACAACAAATAAATTTATTATTACTTATTTGTTGATTACCTTAATAGCTACCAAAATGTTGCAAGACTGTCGCAAAAAAGTATGAACCACAACGAAGCAAAGGGGAGAGCAAAAACATAAAATTCAAGCGAGATTTTTTTACGTTTCTACTTAAAAAGATGAAAAGAAAACAATTTTATAAAAAAAATCTCACAACAGTCGCTAAGATATTGACAAAGAGCGCGACGCGATAACGATC
>NW_016192462.1:0-3426 GCF_001687245.7 Rhagoletis zephyria | reverse complement strand
TCGTTTCTGAGAAATTAATTAATCATTTCAGATTTTTTGTTTTTTTTTTACCTAAAAATTAAAAAAATGCAAAGTTTAACAGGGAAAAAATTAATACAATAACAGTTTCTGTGTAAATGTTTTGCACTTGTGGTAAAGCCTGCTCCATTAAGCTACCAACGAAGGGAAGCACGATGGATAAATAAGAAAGTAATGATTGCTCAGATGAAAATGCGCATGGATTTTTTTGTATGAAATATGAGCAGAAAAGAGTGTTACTCATACGCCACGTACACCTGAAAAGGTAGAGTGTTTGCATCGAAAGCAAGTGGTGTCAAAAATCATTAATTAATTTATCAGAAACTATCAGGGCTATCGAAAAGTGATGTATATACGGTTTATGGAGAATTTTATTAGCTTTCATTTACCGTATCCCGTATTACGATTATTCAATGGATTCGTAAGATATATGTGATTAAGTGAAACCACTCGAAGTTGTCCATAAAAAAAAAACTATCTCGATTTTCGGAATCACCGAGCAATACTACATAGGAATTGGATAGTGGCATCTATGGAGCAACTTTGCTGTAAACCAGTGTAATCATTAATGTCTAATTTCGATTCATTCTCACAAATACCCAGTTTTTCTACGCAAAATTAAGACTTCAGAAACCATCAACATATGTGCTCCTGGACTCGAATCCCTTGTTCATAGGCATGCCATTATAATGAGCTGTTAAGGCGCCATAACACCAATTGACGAAAAAAGTGGAGTGGCCCCTATAAGACGGGACGGATGTTCACCGTAAGCATTGTCGCCGGCTTGTGCCTGAATTTCGGTAATCGTGATCAAGTTATCACTGCTTTTACCAAGTTGGATACGGAAGAAAAAGTAGGTATGCAGGTGAAATTTTCGTTTATTTAGCAATCAGCATTGAAATCGGTCTATAAGTAAATCAGGATGACAAAATCCGAAAAGTATTGGAATAATTGGATTTGCGGACCATTGTTTGTTGGCGGCGGCCTATACCGCAGATACAGCATAGCTGCATGGGCTCTACAACATAGCGGTGCCGCTGGCTCGATCAGCAATGCTCCAGCCTTGAAAGTATTCATTGCGGTATCCGCTGGTGGTAGCAGTAAATGAGACCTGTTCTGCGTAACCGGCCGTCTTCACGTGCTTGAAAATCTCGCTTGCGTGACAATGAAAATATTTGTTTCCATTTTAAAGGCAATTTTGCAAAAAACTTTTGGAAAAACTTTTTCCATTTTGTCTTCTCTGGGAAAAATAAAATTAACACTGTTATCATACTTTCTACATGAATACTACTACTTTCTCCTTCCAAAAATATCAAATTAATAATGGGGGAATTCGATTTCACTACAAAGAGAATAAATATTTGCTTTCATTCATTGCAAGGCGAATTTATATAAGGTGGTGTTACTAGCTCAGCTGATTTTGTGTATGTGTTTCGCCGCACGGCTTCTGATATCAAATTGAAAAATTTTGTTTGAATTTCTACACACACTCTTACAGATTTTGACAGTTTATGCCGCCAAAGCAAAAACAAAATACATGTAAATTTTTGTTTTTGTACTCCTGCTATCACCTTATATTAATTAGCCTTGATTCATTGCAATAAAAAAATTTCTTTGTCAAAATTTCTTAATACATACAGTGAATCCTCGGTATAACGAACATCGATGAAACGCAAATTCAGTATTAGGAAATTTTTGCTTAGTCACCTGAAAGAACCAAATTTTTGCGAAATTTTCCATACAAAATTCCATTATAGATATAACAAAGAAATGTTGAGTATGAAAATCTTCGGAATATATTGACGGTTAAATCCCTTTGGCAAAAGCCTCTGCATATCGAATTCTGAATATGTTCAAGTTTAGAGTCAAATTATAAAAAACAAAACTATGCTTATAACGGGTTTTTCCAAAATTTTGAATTTTTCGTTGCATTGAGGTTTACATTATATTTGTGATCCGACAAATATTTAGTACAGCTTTCATACAAAAAACATCCAAAAAATGACCGAAAACAGGCAAAAACGTTGATTTTTGTATGGAAATGTTTGCAAATACATTTTATTTATTTATTTTTTTACAAAAGTGCAAAGAAAAAATATACCATTCACAAACATATTTTAGATTTTGAGCAACAACTGCAAATTGACTTTACATAGGGAAATTATAAACAAGTGAAGTAATAAACCAGATTCGTTTTCAGCGACCCCAAAAACATATAGCGACGTGATTTGGTCAAAGGAACCTTTCATCGATTTTTTTTTGTGTTATTGTTATTATAAAAGACCTATCATAATAATTATGTGTGAGAAAATTTTTTTAAGTCATCGATAACTATTATTATAAGACTTATATAATAAAAGTCTTTTCATAATAATTATCAGCGAGATAATTTTTTTTAAGCCTTGAAAGACTTTTATTTTGAGACTTATATTATAAAAGACTATTCATAATAATTATGAGTGCTAAGAAATTTTTTGAGTCTTAAAAGACGGGGCTTGTTCAGGACAATTTCGGGACTAGCTGCGGGGCATTTTGGAGCTAGTTGGGGGCCAGTGGGGATTAGTTTGTGGCAAGTTGGGGCTGAGTTTGGGGCCAGTTCATGACTACATATATATGTATATAATATAGACCAAAACTAGTCCCTAACTGGTCCCAAACTACTCCTCAACAAGCTCCAAACTGTTCGCGAACTTGTCCCCAACTAGTCCCGAAGTAATCCCGAAATGGTCTTTTAGGACTTAAACAATTTTTTCGCACTCATAATTATTATGACAAGACTTTTATAATATAAGTCTCAAACTAAAGGTCTATGAAGACTTAAACATATTTATCTCAATGATAATTATTATGATAAGACCTTTATAATATAAGTCTTAAAATAATTGTTATGGATGACTTAAAAAAATTTGTCACTCATAATTATTATCAAAAGACTTTTATAATTCTTACGAAAGTTTGGATAACTTTTTTAAAACTCTACCATGAAATAATTATTATTCTGGGTCTCTGATCATAAAAGGCTTTATTTTGCGGAAAAAAAATTATTTTTGGAAAATAATAATAATTTTTTGGAGTAAAGTGTAATTTTTAGAAAAAATAAAATTTATCAAAAATTTGTTGGAAAAATATTTTATTTAGTAGAAATAATATTTATGCAAAGCCTATAATTTCCTACTAAATAAACAAAAAAAAAAGGTTTTTGGGAAAAAAATTTTGAGGAATTTGAATTTAAAAAAAATTTTTTTTTTGTAATTTCTTAAGAAAACTATGTATGTACATACATAAGTTTATGTTTTTAGCGGCTTTAAAAAATGAGGAAGTTCCCAATTCTAAGTCAATTCTTTCAATGATATGTTTACAGTACACAACGAGTTAGAACTTCATATGTTGCACAGTGTTATTCAGAAA
>NW_016192461.1:0-3426 GCF_001687245.7 Rhagoletis zephyria | reverse complement strand
ATTTGTTGAACGCAGCGGACGTGTTTTGTTAAATTACGGCATCCTACATAAGTAAAATGAGTGCACTAAAGTTTGATATCTTTTATACAGCCCAACACAATTTCTACTCCATAGAAAATCTCGAATGATCTTGTCTCATTTCGAGTCTGCCATCAGACACCTTTAGAATCTTAAAAACAGAAGCACCGCATAGATGTTCCTAAATTTAAATAAAACACAAATAAAGAAGCATAAGTTCGGGCGAAACCGAAGTTTGTATACCCGGCGCACGAATTCATAAAATTTAATATAATGTTTTGGAATTTAAAGTTGTCTGAATAGGCACTTTCTCCGAGAAGAGTCGTTTAAGCTCTACCAAGAACGCTATCAATCTGACTCTCGAACANAAAAGATTTGTTGAACGCAGCGGACGTGTTTTGTTAAATTACGGCATCCTACATAAGTAAAATGAGTGCACTAAAGTTTGATATCTTTTATACAGCCCAACACAATTTCTACTCCATAGAAAATCTCGAATGATCTTGTCTCATTTCGAGTCTGCCATCAGACACCTTTAGAATCTTAAAAACAGAAGCACCGCATAGATGTTCCTAAATTTAAATAAAACACAAATAAAGAAGCATAAGTTCGGGCGAAACCGAAGTTTGTATACCCGGCGCACGAATTCATAAAATTTAATATAATGTTTTGGAATTTAAAGTTGTCTGAATAGGCACTTTCTCCGAGAAGAGTCGTTTAAGCTCTACCAAGAACGCTATCAATCTGACTCTCGAACAAGAAAATTATGTTCATAGTCATGGGCGTAGCCAGGTAGGGGCAGGGGGGTGCTCGAGCCCCCCTAACTTTCAAATTTTCCTTATATATATATAAAATAGTACCCTGAAATGCCAGCTTAATAGCGTGTGTATACATTGTGTAGCGTATTAAAATACAGCAGCTTCGCTGGCTTGGCAATGTCGTTCGAATGGACTTCGATGCCCCAGCTCTGAAAGTATTCAACTCGGAGTACCCCTCTGGTGGTAGCAGAGGAAAAGGTCCCCATTGCGATGAAAAGACCAGGTGGAGAAGGACTTGGCTTCAGTTGCATTTTGAATCGGCGAACAGAAGAGAAACGACTGGCGTGCTTTGTTGAGCTCGGCCAAATCGCATAGGCGGTTACAACGCTAAATAAGAAGAGGAGGAAAAAGAAGAAGGATTAAGGCCGAAATAGGAAACCGATTTCGTTGAGATACTTCAATTTGCACTCGCGATATCGGAGTTCAGGATTCGAAGTTTTTCAAAAAAATACTATTTGGCCCAAAAACGTCTAGCTCGAGTTTGTTCCCATCCACTCGCCTGCAAGTAGAAACATTTGGTTATGTCATTAGTCCATGCTAAACTTAGGACAGCCAAAAGATCAAAGATGCGATTGTGAAATGAGTGTGTTTTAGTACTCGATAGCGCAACATAGTGACGGAGAATTTCCACTTATTTCTCGTCACGGCAGCTGCAGCCGAAGCCACTGGCGTCAGGCCTATTCTAATTGAACGAGGTTTTACGGATGGTCCTACGCGTGGCTCATTCCGACCATTTTTTACTTGCCTTGGTAAAAAGAGTTGACGTCAGGCAGGGTGCGTAGTAAATTTTCAGCATTCTCTCTCTTCAGCAATTGTTGCCGAGATTTCACAGAATTTCATTAGACTTATAACTGCTAAACTAAAGGAATGAATAAGCTAAAGTGAAGCCTCTTTTATTGCTGCGAGCTCTGACGTAGTTCGGCAAACTTAAACGCAATGAAAGGGCTTTCGAGTATATCACGTTTCCTAATCTAAAACCTAAGAGCGAATGGTCTTATATATCAAAAGGTGAACTTGTTCTCAACTTCGATAGGCCGTACTGTGTGTCTGGTAACCAATAAATGTTAGGTGCATTCTCTTTGTTGTAGCTTATTGTCTCCTTTATTGCAAACGTTTCAGCCTGAAAACGCTTGCATAGTCTCATAGGTGAAGGGATAACTTCAGGTTATATTGCTCCATGAAACCCCCTGCACCAAATACGCGTTCCATCTTGCACCCGACCATAAAGAGAGTTAAGCCCTTAAGGGACTGGACTTTTCCCCGAGCCTAGTCACTTCGGCTTGGGAATTTTGTGCGGGGTTTGTGGTGAACGCAGGTCATCGACAGGATATGTTGATTGAGCAGCGCTTTAATTTCAGGCGGTAATGCGTCTACTGCAAATACAATTTTTATTTTGGTTTTTGTTTTTATTTGGTTGATATCACGACTTTAGTCTAGAGTCAGCTGTAGGACTGAAAACTTATACACTTAGGTTCTATTACACGTGAATATACTCAATTTACCCTTGAAAAAAAAAAATATATATATATAAAGCCAAAAAACGCCATCTATAAAAATAATGGGGCATATTCATAGCCAAAATTAAGTCACCCTTAAAGTTAGTGGTTGCTTCTTGACATAAGTCCCATATGCTATCCTATGCTATTGGTGATGCACCAAAGGGTTAATATTGCTACGAAATACATATATTCAAAGCGAAGTTATTGTTGAACTGACGCATAGTTTTAGGAGAGACGTATAAAAGTTTCGCGAAATAAAACTAAAAAAAGAAAGCAGTACTATCTAAGGCATATTAAACATAATAGCAGTAGAGCATTGATGTGTATATGAATGTAGCAAAGTTTGACAGTTCAGATTTTTCACGAAATAGAAAAAAATCAAAACAACAGCCCTGCTGCTACTACCTTGCTACTACCTGTGTACCAACTATTGCTATTGGTTGAAAATTGTCACCAAACCGGAAGATACAAACGCGAATTCGCGAAAGAAGCGTACGATCACATACATCCATACTTATGTAGGTACATGTAGATACCACTTTAAACCATTGAAATTAAACGAAATGGCGTAGTCACCAATAGATACTTACAGCAACATACCGGCATTTGTATACCCTGTGGGGAAAGTCTCCAGTTCTGTACTGGTGCGCTTCTAGTACATATAGACCCACTACTGGTTCGCGATAAATCTCTTTTGCATGCAAAAAACTGGAAATTGTCCCCCGCTGCACTACCTTTTCTATAGTTCGTAACCAGTCCTTAATTCGACAGATGGGATCTAGTTCGCTTTGCACCCCGTTTTTTATAGTTCCGAACCATTTATAAAATCGACAGATGAAAAAGTAGCATGATGTTTTCAAACAGATTCTTTTTGGTTTTACCATGGTAGCGATTTTTTTATTATTTTCAATCTGAAATCAAATTTGTTGGGATTAATGTCAATTAAAGTGATTTGAAAACACGTTTACATACCTTTGGCTGTAGCTGAATTTGCATAGGTGCTTGCTGTTATTGGTTAGATTCCAGAATGGGAAAAAATTTTAAAATGCTAACACAATTTTTCTTTTGTATTACCAAACTACGAAAAAGCA
>NW_016192460.1:0-3426 GCF_001687245.7 Rhagoletis zephyria | reverse complement strand
CAGAGTATGTATAAAGAAATTTTAACTGACAAATTAAGGAGAATGTTCAAAGTGACTTTAATGTGCTGAGGCTGAACTGGCGCGTCTTGAAATAAAACTTCCTTTTGAAAATATAAATAACGGCATAGGAATATGTACCCTTACAAACTTGTAAGCTACTATTTTATAGGTACTCATATTATAAAAAAAAAGAAAACTTACAGGCGAAAGCAACTTAATTGAAAAATATTTTTTTTTAGAGTGCTAATGAAACCGGCACTAAATGTTTTATAAATGAAACTATTGTATAAAAATGTCACTTTATAAAGCTCTTTAAATCTACTATATTTTTTGTCAAAAAAACCATTATATTTTTTCCCATAATATCTTAATTTACTTGTAGGATATTTTATAACTTAGTTTCTGCTTCTTTTCGCGTTGCTTTTTTTGTCAGGCGAAAATCGCAAAGTGTGCATTTATTAAAATTTTCCAAGTAGTTTTGTTTTTGCTTAATGTGTAAAATAAAAACGCAAAAACTGTATTACCGGTGATTTAGCGATTTCTTTTATTTATTTTGCATTTAAATGAATAAATATTCAATGCAGTTTCATGAAAGATTAATAGCGAAATAATAATTCAGTAAAACTAACGGTNATTTGAACTAAGAATCAATTTGTTAAATGAAAATAAACGCCTAATTTACATAATTTTGCATTTGATTGCAAAATTTTTTTTATCGACTAATATTAACTTCAACCATAATTTTTGTAGTGCTTAGTTAAATATATACACAAATGTATACACACATTAGGGAGCTCCATGAAAAAATGTTTAAAACGCGAATCATAAAGTTTTAGTTATTTCATGACTCCCATGTGGGCACAAAACTATTTTCATTCAATTCGGAGGGGCCCGTTAGCTTTTGTTCTGTTCGTCCAGAGCTTTCTACCAGACCAAAGCACCAACGAATAAAATCGTTGTGCACTGCCCCTAGGTGATGCGCGACGCTGATCGTTCCAATTCGCTTCGTTAGACAATTCAAAGCACTTACTTAGCTGGACTTGACAAAAACAGTGCGGGAAGTTTTGTTGATGTATTTTGTAACAAATTTTCGGAAAGCAATCATAGTCTCGCTTAGAGACTGATTAGAAAAACATTATAAATTTGAAACCAATTAGGATTCAACGTTGGAATTACACTAGATGTCTAACCTTTGTGTCGATATCGAAAACTAATTCCTTTTTTTGTAGAGAATGCTATAGCTCTCGACAATTTCTCTAATCGTATTCTAACATTCTACCTTCGGGAACCATATGTATTAGATTTCCAATGGTGTTTCAATCGTTCTCTAAACTTAATGTTCTCTGGGTTGTGGCCAGGGATTGGCCAAACTGTATGATGAAAAGGAAATTAGCTCAAAAGGTTCTTGTGGTGGAATTTTGCATCATATTGTTTTCCCCGCACAATGACAGAGTCCAAACTTTGTTGTGGAAGAAAAATTTCAGTTTTATTTATTCAGCTCACGAATGATACTGAATTGAGGCAGAATATTTTTGTGGGTCTCATAAAATAAACAAAACTTTTTGAATCCCATGAGGAGTGTTTTTTGTTTTTTTGTGTTTTTAATTGGAACTTGTTTACCCTCGGTTGAGACTAAATTCAAACATTGATGTATCGAAAAAGTGACTCAATCCTTGGGCTCTAATTCTAAACGAAAAAGCGAGATAGGGATTAAATTATGCGTATTCGCCTTGTAAGAGTCTAAACGTCGGAAACCGGATTTTTCGGAAACGTATAATTTTTAGAACTTATTTGAGTATGCAGTTTTGCAACCCATTAAATTCTAGTAATAAAATTCACGTTCGGAGTAAGTAGAAAATCACATTGAATTGTGAGAATATTTTTTGTTGAAGGTGTTTAGCATTTTTTCCATATAAAGTATTTTCCAAAAAAAATATTGTATGGAAAAGACTGCGTAAAAAAAATTGCCAAAAATCAACGGTAATTCTACTTAAAACTTGTACTTTATTATAATAAAATTGATTGGGCTACAAATCTTCATACTCAAAAATTCTAAAAAATCTGATTAAAAAGTTGAAAATCTGCTGAAGTTTCCCGAATTTTTGCACAAAGTTTAGGATTTATATTTTTATGTTTTTTGTTCTGCAGTGAACCATATTTTTATTCAAAATTGGCGGAAAAATGTTAGAATAAAAATTTGTTGCATATATTGTGAAGGTGTCAATCGAAATGTTTTTGAAACGGCTTTATTTCTTTTCGTAACTACATTTAGGGCAACCCTCCTACCTGTTTAAAAAATAAAAGTCAATTTATACTAAGGCAGTTACTTAATCACAATATGAGCGACAGACGAAAGAGATTTAAGTGTGCAAATGTTTTGAAGAGGGTTGCCACCTGTTTGAAAAGTCGAATTTAATCAAATTATGCACCGGGTTTAAGAAATATTAAAATACGGGTGTCCAACGAAAGAGTGTTAAGAAGTCTTTAATTTGAATATTTAGAATATTTTGAGGTGTCTGTAGAGGGTTACCACCTGTTTAAAAAGTTGAACTCAATTATTTAATAATTTAAATTAACTATTAAAAGGTGCGTTTTAATCGAAACGCGTTTGAAAATGCTTTATTTCCGAACTTTATTTAGGAGTGTTGCCTAATGTTAAAAAATCAAATTCAACTTGAATTTCTGCAAATTCGGTAATGGAAATGTATTTAATTTGAATTAATAAAATTATACAGAAGTCATATGAAATATTTAATAAAAAATGGGTGTCGAACGAAAATGTATCAAGAAATCTTTATTTAGAAAATTTGTAATATATACCTCTGGATGTGAAATAATGTTTTATTTCTTAAAGTTAGAACTTTTTTTGTAGGTAGGGGGTACGTAGAAATGGGAGAAACCGAACCAAGCGAGACTTCTTTTATCTTAGAAACGGCTGGATGGATTTAGATAAAAATTTGGCACACAGATTGCTCATAATTCTGCCTAATATTTGGAATATTTTGTATGTTTATGAAGAGAGTTGCCACCTGTTTAAAAGGTTGAATTAAATTTTTAGTAATGGAGGAAGAGGGAGTTTCTTTTACTTTAGTGGCGCACACGTTTTTTTTTATATATTTTTTTTAATGTGCGGCTGTCCAATGTATAGCAATTATGTGTGTACGTAAATGACTATGTGTTTGCACACTTTTCTCTTTCCTACTTTCCAGGGAGAATAGAAAAAACTAAATATGTTTTTTTTTTTAAATTGGAAAAATACACCGTTGTTATTTTCCATGTAAGCTTTCCCACTCATAAACAAGTTTGCACTAATGTCAGAGCTAAGTACTCATTTATGTGCATAAACACACATGCATGTGAGTAAATTTATTTTCTAAGTAAAGCGACATTAATTGCTTTTTGTTTATACTACAACTCTGTCGACAA
>NW_016192459.1:0-3427 GCF_001687245.7 Rhagoletis zephyria | reverse complement strand
ATATCTGTGACCGTAGTATTACCGATTGAAGGGGTGAGACTGAAAAAAACCAGTCGTTTGATTTTTTAAAAACCACCCTAATGTACATATTTGTGTAATTGTTTAGTCAGCCAAAATCTTTGTGTCTACTTAATCGCGTACTGCTATAAAATCTATATACATACACAGTGGCGGATTTATCGTACAGGCAACATAGGCTGAAGCCTAGGGCGGCAGAATTAAGGGGCGGCAAAATTTAAGACAGCTAAATTAAAAGAAAAAAATTTATTTGGATTCAGCTGCACTTGAAATTGTGTTTGTGTCTGTAAAATATTATTAATGATTCATCTCATTCAATACAATTCAAAATTAGAATTACGCTGCGAATATTTCCTTAGTATAGCACTCGTTGAAATTTCCATTTAACTTTCATTCACGCGGCTTAGAAACCTGACGGCGCGCCTGCGCGTGACGCAAAGAAACAGCCGACACGCTGCCCCGAGAACGAGAATCATCTAAAAGGTTACCACACTTGACAACACTGCCGAAAAACGAGCGTGCATTTTCGAGAAAATTCTTGATTCCAAGCCCACCAGTTTTTCATAAGTGTATCATAACGTGAATAATCTGAAGGTCAGCTTCCGTGAAAGAGGGTTTTTGTTGAATACCTTATCCATGCTGATGTCGAATTTGTTAATTCCGTTATGTATTTCATTATTTACTGAACTATATTGTAATAAAGCACTGACAATAACAATCATATTTGATATATATATATATTTTTTTTTTTTTCGTGAAAAAAGGGCGGCAAGTTATGAATTGCCTAGGGGCGGCAAATATTTAAATCCGCCACTGTACATACATATGTGTTTATATATACGTATACTTTTTCGTAGGTTTTATAGTTATTCTTCATGAACGTTCTTCCTGCTTAAGCTAAACATATTAAACAAAACTTATGCAAATGGACATATTTACATACATATGGCGAACATTGTTACTGTAACTCGTAATCGACGTCTTTATGCTCCAAAACAAGAAATGGAAGTTACGCACCAAAAATGGAGAAACAAGAATTTAAAAATTATCTGTGTAGAAATTTCGATAAAGCGATAATCACATTAGTATACATTAATTTGTAATCTTTTAGGGACTAAATTAAAAAATTCCACACCGATTTCTTGTGTTTATAAAAAGCTTGAATGAAGATAGGCTAAGCCTTCAATCGCAAGAAATAACTAGTAACGAATAAGTGAACGCTAGTTAATATTTTTTACAAACTAACAAAGCTAAACGTTAATTTTCATACCTAGTAAAGGGGAAAAAAAATGAATTTTAAAAAGGCCTTCACACTACCTACCATTGTCCTTTTACTACTTGAAATAGCGCCAAGTACAACAGCTAAGAAGCCGCAGTCCGCATTAAGAACTTGCAATAAGTTAGAGAATCTTTGCTCAACCGTTGCTGTCGTCTCAATGCCCGAGAATCCTTCGACACACCACGGAAGAATGTTTAATATTCCAGGCCTCATTCATTGGGCCTCGCGAGGTGGAGCAGATAAGCAAAACAATGTGAAAGGTCGGGTTTCGATGAATTCTATGTTTGAATGGGCTGTTATAGCAGTTTCTATATACATGCTATCAAAGGTGATTGAATAAGGAGGGGTGTAATGAGTTAAATAAATTAGATGTTGTAAAGTTAGTGCAGATTTTCCAGCGCAAAATATAAGTCGAAGCAAGGAACCTTACATAAACCAAAAAGTTGAAATAAAGTATTACTGTTGTTTAAGATAAAAAAATGCCTTTTTCTTTTCCACTGGTGATATACAAATTTCAAGAATACTTCAATGTTGCAATTCAAAAGGTGTTGAGACCCACCAAAAGACGTAGGCGTTAAACGAGACTTGGGCAATATGAAGCTTTACGTCCCTACATAAGACGACAGGATTTATTCTGAAATCCTTGGATGAACCTTATACCTAATATATCATATGGAGTTTTTTTGTCTACAAAAATGTTATCTTTTCATTGCGCTGTTCTTTGTATTCGTGCGAAGAGGAGAAGCCTACATTTTTTGATAGAAAATAAAACGCCATTAATGTCATGAAATGCGCGCTTTTAAAAACACTTATGTCAAACTATTTGGTTATGCAAATATTAAAAACTAGTGACATGGGTTATAGATCACGAAAATTTCAAACAATTTCTTAATTGTCGCCCGTCGACTTTAGTGATGAACTTTTCAATACTTTGAATACAATGCTTTGAATTCAAATTGGAAGTGATTGAAATTCACTCGAAAGTGAATTGCAGAAATTGCTTTATTAATTTCCAAGACCTATGTAGATATTGGCGCGTTTGCATAAAACCTTGGCACATGCTTTTTCTTAAAATGCCAAATCTTTTACTCGATTTGTTCAAATAAATTTAAATGAAAGGTATGCAATTTAAAGAAAAAGCAATTACTTAGTTTTTATTGAGTTACGAAGTCACTCATTTTTAAATTGTGCAGAACTACATCTCGATCATAATGTAAATGTCAAGTTTAATTGGAAGAAAGTTTTAATTCCTCAGAACAATGCGGGTTTTGAGCCTAATGTTTTCAAATTAAGCCCAGAAATAATGCCTGTTAAATTTTTGTATAATCTCAAAATTTTTGTGTATACTTTTGTTTGAAATTATACCATTTCTGTATATTTTTTCATTCTCTTGGTGGCAACACTATATAAGATAAGAAATCAAGTTGGTCTTCCAAAGTTTTTAATCCAAGACCCCAAAATTCGGCAGCAAGCATTGATATGCTGCCCAACTCACGGTTCTAGGGTTAACCGAGTTTAATTTCTTGTAAACTTTTTCACGGTATAAAACAAAATAAATAAATAAACAAAACATAAAGAAAAGAATGTCCAGCAAAGAAATATGTAAGTATTTTAAAAGGAGACAAGTAATTTTTAAGCAAAAACCAAAACCGACTTCAGTTCTCTTATAAAAGTATAAAACTTTTTTCGCTTAAATATATATATATTGTTCATGATGCAATGATCGGATCAAAACCAGATTAGTATGGACTCACCTCTGAAGCGCTACCTTTCCGATGCAAAAAGAATTATCGAAATCGGTTGACGTGGTCCAAAGTTAGTTATCAAAAAAAATATTCCGACGAACTGATAACCTTCTCCTTTTTAGAAGTCGGTTAAAAAGAGCCGATATGTTGTAAGCGAAAAGAAAGCTCAAATAGCCGCGTTTGCCCACCGTTGTGCTAGTAGGATTGAAATAGTCTCCAGCGAAACTTTATTCGTTTTGTCCCACAGCCGCTTAACTTTTGTTCTGAGCCTTTACCTCTCTGAAGCTTATTGATGTAAAATCACTTGAAAGTGAAAGACTTATTCAGTCACTTAAGATATATGATCTGGTTAATGGATATATTGATTGCCCTGCTTTATTTAACC
>NW_016192458.1:0-3427 GCF_001687245.7 Rhagoletis zephyria | reverse complement strand
TTTATGCGTTTTTTTAAAAAAAAAAGGTATCAAGCTCTTAAAAAATCACAGAAAGTTGTAAAACTGAGGTCGAAGGTTTAAGCCCTGTTCTAGTCAGGCCAGTCTGCATATCTGATCACCTGCGTCTAGCCAGTTCAAGGAACTGCCTAGTAAACTCTCTTTGGACTATTCTCCGAAAAGGCTCCTATCTTCGCCATCTCATCCGCCTTCTCATTGCTCTCTATGTTCCTATGTCCGAAAACCCAGATAAGAGGGACGGTAGTTGACTGAAGCGCGGCATTCCCTAACGAGCTTGGATTTGGTAACCGGCGACGGTATTGCCGACTTATTTGCTTAGGATTTTATAGCCTTCTATGATTCATAGAATTTCCGATTGCAGGATGCTGTAGCATTTTGCAATCGTAGAGAGAGAGCAACACCGAGTTCTTCGGAGTAGATTCCCGCTCCCACACCGCAAACCATCTTGAATCCGTCGGTGTATATACAGATCGCCTCTCGGTTGGCCACTAGGCCTCCTCTCCAGTTCCTTCTGCATGGGAATACCACTTGTACGTTACAGTTGAAGTCCAAATTGCCTACCATATAGTCCGTTGTCCTATTTAATTGCATTTGATTTATTATCAACCCTTGTCTGAGGTGTCTAGTCCCCCAAATGCCTGACTCCGATTTCTATCCACTTCCTTCAGTTGTAGATCAATAAGGATTAGATTGAGGATAGCATTTAGCTCTTCTGCCGGCCAGGATCTTAGTGCATCTGTTACTCCTGCAATTGCTGTACTTTGTATGTATCTTAGTTGGATGACATTAAACTGCGTAGTACGGGCCACCAGTCCAAGACGCCGTATGTTACGATTAGTCTTATGATCGCGGTATATATCCACATCTTAAGTTTCGGTTTTAGTTCCCAGTTTCTGCTGAAGATTTTCTTGCAAGTGAAGTCTGCCCTGTAGGCCTTCTATACTTTGTATTTAGTTTTTAAATTTCGAAAATCTTCAAATAATCTTCCAAGCAATAACATAAAAGATACCGTTCAGCCATAGTTTCTCATTGTAATTAAGATCTAGATAATGGATTAAGATGAAAAGGTGAAAAAAACGAGGGTGAAACCATAACTTCACTGCAAATCCACCAGACTCTTTTCTAAACCTTTGTAGTTTGTAGAGGGATAGGCATGTAGTTGGTCCATTCCCAATAAATCTAGCATCTTAGTCGACAGTACACCACTCTGAAAGCGTCTTCTCCTAATCTCTGCCATGGTACAAATACTACATATTCTAAAAAACCAAAACAGTCAGATGCCTGGCCACAGAGCTGATAAAGTCTAAAGTAGTATTTCCACTCAACATCAACAAAGTCTCATACTGTTTACTCTCCTACTTTCAGCGCCACTTTGATAGATCCCTTACTATCCGGAAAGACTTTTATTTCGAACTTAAAAAATATCTGGGCAAGTTTAACTGTTAGAAAAAAATAACTGCTATTTACGGTCCCTGCTTAAAACTTTGTCTTCCCAACACTCTAGTATTTTCGGACACACTCCATCTGTGAAATATGACTTTCATATGTACATCCTTTAAAAGAGGGTAAAGATAACTTCACTGACTCCCCAGTCACCATCCACTCACTAGACGGCTTAGTTTAGCTACACGTCCTGTCGTGCTATCCACTTCATATCTCAAACTGCGTCATGAATAAATCTTCTGCCCAGAAACTGGGTATATCGGATATACTGGGAACCGGGTATCGTGTCTAGCAACTAGCTCCTTAAAATTTTTTGAGAAAGTCCAGCAGACTCTTTCATGTGATCAATATGACTTCAGAAGGCCCTTTAAAAATTAAATTTTAAGAGGCCTAAAGTTTTACGCCGCCTGCGAACGGCAAATCGTTTGAATGAGAAGCTTTTTACCTGCCGAGGGGCGACCGCTATTCGAAAAAAATAACTTTTTTGTTTTGATGTTGTTCGGGCCAGAGATCGAACCCTGGACCTAATGAATGGTATTGCGCGCCTCTAACCACACGACTAGGGCTTTTGTTTTCCTTCTGCATAATATCAAGTCCAATACATTTCTCTCCAACAATAAAAATTCAGACAATGAGCCGTATGAATAAAAAAAAGCAATTGATTTTTCTTAAAATTTCAGACCTTTTACTTCAATTTATTTGAATAAATCGAGTAAAAGATCTAAAGTTAAAAAAATGCTTAGTTTTAGTTCATACGGCCCAATGTATGACTTAGCTACGAAAATACATCTTAAGCTATGCTCTTTTCTAACCGGAATGATTCTGTGGCTGTGTAGTTCTCCTCTTACTAGCTTCTTCCTCAGGATGTTCGGGTGGGACTTTTTCACGGTTGGATCCAAACTTGAGTGTAGAACGTGTGGGGGTCCTTGGCCGGAAACTCCCCATCCAGGCTAAGTTCAGGCTAATGTGCTACCATTAAAGAAGAAGTGGCCTTACTGCTGAAGAATTTGACGTCAGTTAAGAAGGAATGTATATATTCTGATAGAGATTTGGCTATTGGGGCCCTGAAAATTGGCAGAGCATGTCTGACCTCGTCTCACTTGTGTCGGAGTACCTTCCTTTAGGCTTATTGCGGGAAGCTGCAGTGTTAACGTCTTGGCAAGGAAAGCTACCCTTGAAAATCTTATCAGCGGATAGCGAGCAGTTGTGGGCAACCCTGATTTCCTATGTATTCTTCTTCGAAAAATGTACCCCATGTCAGCTCAATGATTGTTGGGCGAAATCTAGGCAATCAACAATACCTATCGGGCCCAGGGTGGATCGGAGACGGTCGAAGGAGCTCCTTGAACTTGCAAAGCCACAGCTCTCTCGCTGTTGGTGGGTCCGATGACTGTTCATTGCCCGATTGGTATTCCCGCAGTAGTAAGGCTATGAGTCTCTCCTGGTTCCTTCTGTCGCAGCTATCGGATGACGGGATGGAATCACCTCAAAAGTTTCTGTTAAGCTGCCCAGTCCTCGCGTGGCTAATATTGAAACAGTTTGGCTCGAATCAGCGCATTAGCAATGCGGTTTTGGCTAATACGATCGTCTGCAGCGATGAGCCTATACCTACATATATTAGAACCCTAATTATCTTCAGGCTCTGAGATATTTTCAAATCGTCGACCCTTTTACTTACCTTTTTCTTTTAAAATACCTCCATCAGATTTACTTTTTGCAACACAGAGAGTAGATAAGTATAAGTAGCTAAACAGCAAGCAACAGAAACATAATTGAAATGCGCTAATCTCTGTGCGCACTTCCGTAAATGTACAGACATACTCCCACTAGCACATGTTTACGCACCCTCATAAATGTTTGAGCATGTGTAAAAATGCACAATATAATTTGATGGTTTAGCCACCTTTTTAATGATCCCGCGGGCGGGCAAAGCGAGTATAACTTTTCTAATAATTTTTTAATCCAC
>NW_016192456.1:0-3427 GCF_001687245.7 Rhagoletis zephyria | reverse complement strand
TTGGTAACCGCTGCACCAATTTCTTCCAAATTTGGCACAGTTGTTGGCCATGATACAGCATACTCAACGGCCGAAAATTTAAAAAATCGGACAATAACCACGCCCACATCCCATATAACGGTAATTTTTGGAAATACGAAAACTGCATTATTTTAGTAACTCCTGAAGATTATTCACTCAAAATTGATATTTACAATAATTTTTAGACGAAAAATAAGAATATTATAAATTTTCGGAAAATGGGCGTAGCTACGCTTTTACGTTAAAATTCAAATAAACTGTATATCTTCGAAAAACATCGATACTATCATAGTGCTCCGATGTTTTTGCATCTCTATATTCGAGTAAGCGTTAAAAAAAGATTTGAGAAATTCGTCATGCTTTGCCGTGTTGCACTTTTACCAGGCATAGATTGATCTTCGGCTTGGGTGTTAGATTCGTGGTGGGATAGACTTCGTCGCCGAGTACTGGCGGTGCCCTCGGTGGTCGTACGTCTAACTGCAATCCGCATCAAAGCGAGATTCTTCAACATCTCTCTCATTTCCGCCCACGTCCCGACGGAAGAGAAGGACGAGGCGTCCAAGGATCTCTTCTATGAGCACATGGAAAGAACATATCGTCGCTACCATGTCAAACCATCGAATGTGCAAAAAGTTGGCAAATCGCTAAAATTCGAATATTCTTAGAAACAGAGGATACTGGCTTTAATTAGGGATAAATCGATATCATCAAGGTATCACCCAAACCAGTACTTGTACTTGTATCAAACAAGGTATCGATACCTACTCAATATCGGAAAGATATCCAGTACTTGTACATTGAACTTCGATTTTGCATATTTTTCAAAGTTCCGGTATTTTTTCCACAAAACAGATATGCAGTTTTACAAGGTTATTTATTTATTAATATTTTTTCATCCAAAAATTCAAGACAATAATTATTTTTGTATATTATATGATTTCAAAAACAATAGAGTACATGTTTACAAAATTAATAGATAAAGATTTTTCATATAAAATAAGATTAAGAAAAGAATTCCTTTTTTGTTATATTTCCCGAAAACATTAACTTTTCCAAGTGTTTCCCTTAAAGGCGGTTTCAAGATTTTGATGTACCTGTTTTGAGAAAAGCCTCTCGCAAAGGACAGATGACCCAACGAGCGTTATGTATAGACGGGCTTGCTGATATGGCTTCGCAAATGTAGGTACGCATATCTTCCCATTACCCTAAGGGGTTGCTTTTCAAAGAAGATGCTGAAGCATAATAAGTTTTGCGCTTCCGATAAAAGTCCTTTTTTTCGATACCTACTTGGAGCGCAGTAAAAAGTATCGAGCACAAAAATACTCGGTAAATTGAGAAAAGTATAGAGTATGCACTTGGATTTACTTGTATCGATTCATTCCAGTCGAATGCCATACATTTTTCTAATTAAAACAACAACAGTTTTTTTTTGCTCTCCTGAAAAGTACACATTTTCACATTCGTAAGTTCGACATGGTAGCGACGATATGAGCGCTGACCCCGATACGATATAGAAATAGTGCTTGGCGATTTCAATTCCAAGGTTAGCAAGGAAGGGATATTTGGCGGCACTGTCGGAAAATTCAGCCTCCACGACGAAGCGTCCGATAACGGACTGAGGCTGATCGATTTCGCCGGGGTCGAACATGGTAGTACTAGGTTGCAGCCTAAAAATATCCATCAAGCTACATTTTTTCGGATCTAAAAACAAGAAATCAAGTTTAAAATGTTAAGATAGACGGTAGGCGTAGACTCCGAGGGCCAAACATCGACTCGGACCATTATCCGGCTTTGCGCAATAAAAAATGTGTGTTCAACAATGCAAAGACCAAAGCCGAAAAGCTGCAGTCACAACAGACGACCAACTTATTCGTAACTCTACTCTTACACTTGCCCTCTGAGAGCAATCTTCAACAAACCGACATATCGCACACCGTCTTCAAAGGAGTCACAACTCAAAATAATACGTTTGTCAAAAAACGCGAAAAACTATTTCTGGTAAAATGGGGGATGCCATTGAATTTAGAATGTCCCAGTTAAGTGATTTTAACTTTCAAAATCTTTGCTCAAAATTTACAGCTTGCACTGCGTAATTTCAACCCAGCATATTGTCATGTTTTCTATTTCAGCTATGTAAAATGTTTATTCCTCGTCCAACTTTTGAAGCACTTGATGAAAATGAATTTCACTTATAGGTATCTATCGATTTATTAAGAGATTACGAATAGAGTCATAAATAAAACATAGGTGTGCCGACAAATTAAAAAAAATACCTTTTTGTTTTGAAAGTGTACCTGTTTTTTAGATTTGCCCATAAACAATGATGTGAAATCTTACATTATTCCTAATAGGTAGCCGTTGTTAAATGAGAATGGGGTAGCATCTTTTTATTTTTGAAGCTAAGTATAATTTGGCATGAAGATAATTTTCCTGGCGCATAACATTGCGTACACGGTGCAATTTTCCGAAAGTAATAACTTCTTAGTTGGATATGATAGGGTAATTTTTTTTTGGAGGAGAATTTAGGCCTTTTACAATGGTGCATCATGTATACATAGGTATCGGAAATCAAGTAAAAGAGTAATAGAAAAACCCGATTTACCCGTTTTTCCTTTCCTGAAATACTGAGTGCTAAAAATCGCCTAGAACTAGGGTTGCCAGATTTTTTTGCGCGAAAGTAGTACCTTAGATTTTATCATGCCACAAAACTCAATACTTTTCAATACACTTTTATTCTAAACCAAATTATGTAAGTAACAGAAAATACTTTGAAACGCCAGAGTACTTGTTTTAACAATATTTTGTTATATAAATAAAATGTAGTTCATAAAAAATAAAAAAGTTTATTCATTTTAAGATTAACATTAACATGTAGTATAAAACACCCCTATAATATCATTGTACCCAGGAGTCAATGAATTATTAATATTTTTGACATTTTTGTATGGCAACAATGAGATCAATTCCACTTTCAGTGTTTTAACTGGCAAAGAATTCTTTACATTTCATTTCATAAGACCGTCTCAGTTGCTTTGTTAGAGTATGGTATTGAAAAAAAATACATACACATTTTCACACTGTGGAAGCGTACCACTATTTAATGACTTCATCCATATTTCCTCATGGCTTAAGTTACTTTTTCACCTATGCAAAAACTTTTAACGTACTAAGAATTCGTTAAATCGAGCATCCAACTCGATATATTGTGTGCAAAACTCTTTTAAAATGTCAGTAAATTGATAAAAAAGATTTGTAAGTCGTAGACAAAAGCCGTTATTAAACTGAACACCCGACCAAAAAACGTCAGCACTCTTTTTAACCGACCTCCAACAAAGGAGGAGGTTATCAGTTCGTGAAAATATTTTTTATTTTTAACCGACTTTCAAAAAAGGAGGAGGTTATTAGT
>NW_016192455.1:0-3427 GCF_001687245.7 Rhagoletis zephyria | reverse complement strand
CAATAAAATTCTGAAATAGTGCGTTCTTCAATCAAATTCTGAAGTAGGGTGTTGTTGAAAACTTTTCTGAGATAGGGCGTTTTCGAACTGGCTGACGAGATAGGTAGATCTTCCACTCAGCCATCGATATACAAATGTTAAGTTTTNTCAGCACATTTTCAATGTATTTTGAGATAGGGCGTTCTTCAACAAAATTCTGAGATAGGATGTTTTTCAATAAAATTCTGAAATAGTGCGTTCTTCAATCAAATTCTGAAGTAGGGTGTTGTTGAAAACTTTTCTGAGATAGGGCGTTTTCGAACTGGCTGACGAGATAGGTAGATCTTCCACTCAGCCATCGATATACAAATGTTAAGTTTTTTTGTTCGGCGGACAAAAACTAAAAAAGTACTGCACCATTTTTTTTTAAATCTGGACATCTGCTGCAGACTTTCCAAGTTTGGTTGGCGTGGTACCTTCCAAACATACAGAAACTTTTACCTATTTCATACACTCAGCGATTAAGGTGAGGGCAAACTATACATAATTTCATGGTTTTATTTAAATTTACTTACTTTTTCGATTGAAACCAAATGTATTGTTGGTGCATGCATAACAATTTTCGGCTTCGTGTTTTCCGGGATTTGTCCAAATAATTGGTAAACCGAATGGTAACGAAAATCGTTTTTTTGTCCACCAAAAATTCATCGCACTAATGCACGAAATACATGTGAATTCGGGAGTGTATTTATTTTGTGCAAGTTCAGATTGCAACAAGTAATTTTTAGCAAAAAAAAACCGACTTCAACTCCCATATAAAAAAATATATATATATATATATCTCATGATCCACTGATCGGATCTCAACCAGATTAGTATGGGACCACCTCTGAGACACTACCTTTCCGATGCAAAATTATCGAAATCGGCTGACGTGGTCCAAAGTTATGCGGTAACATACATAAAAAAATAAAAAAAAATAAAAATATTCCGACGAACTGATAACCTCCTCCTTTTTTGGAAGTCGGTTAAAAAGTACCATTTATAGCATGCTAGTGTATATTTATTTGAGACTAATTTACGCTGGTCTGATTTCAAAACGAATTTACCACAAACGAAACAAAACTTGTTTAATTTATTGCAAAGCTTTTTAATTTTTTTCAACTTTAGGAGTTTCCGAAGACAATGATATGATGAATAAAAGTTTTTCGCAAAACTTTCGATGTTTTTTATCAATTAATATGACAGTTATCGCGCGCGTAGATTTTCGGTTTGTGTTTTTTGGTTCCCAACTTATGTGAAATAGACGCGGTATAGACCGCCGCCTATTTGAAAGCATTACTCAGTCACTTTGATTTTAATGAACAACAGCTTTCACAGTACAAAAAAGGTATTAAAAAGCCATTCGAACAACAGAAACTGCCAAAATATGCCAGAGTGGGACTGAAAAGAACCCAAATTCAGGTCTGTTGAGTTGTAACGCAAAACCACATATCTGAACAATCAGTTGTATGGGAGCTATATGTTATAGTGAACCGATTTCCGTGATTTTCAGAAATAGCTAAGGTAATACAGTCACGTGTAAAATTTTAGAAAAATAACCTTAAAACTGAGGTAATTATTAACAAAAAACCTAAAATTTAAGCAGATTTTCAAGCACCGTTATCTCGAAAACTAGAGCCAATCTGGAAAAATGGAGGACGCCATTGAATGTAAAAGATCCCAGTTAAGTAAGATCAGTTATCAAAACCTTTGCCTAGAAAAAAATTCAAAACCTGAGCACAGTGTTTTAAACGACGAAAAATTCACTTTCAGAACTCTGAAAACGGCATCGTAATCTAGAGGCCAAAATTAATTTTACGTATTTGGCCGTTTAGCTGTGATATTTTTGCTACCCTACTGTGTTATAAAAAGGCAATAATATGACCATCGAAAAAGAAAATAAAATTAACAAGTAAAGAAGTATAAGTTCGGGCGAAACCGAACATTATATACCCGGCGCATATATTAAATATCGTTTTTTCACCTTTCAGTAAACTGCATGATAAGCAAGATTATTTTTCCAAACATTTCGATAATATACTATGATTTATTGAAATAATTGGACCAAGTTTGGTGGAAATCGGTAAGGCGGCTTACGTAGTAAGTAATCAATCATTTTGTGTCTTGTTAAGTGATTGTTGTAAGTTGGCGTCTTAGCTTATTAAAAAATCGGAGTTTTCGTATTTCTGAAATGTACCGTTATATGGTAAGTGGCAGTAATGTTAGTACGATTTCAAAAATTTTCAGCATATTTATATTTATATTTATATAAGTACTCGCAAACGTCAAGCTGTGAAGTCCTACTTATTTTGTGCCTTGATTGTTCTTTGTATTTTGCAAAGTTTATTGTGCTAATTTTGAGTAAAAGTTGCTATAAAAAGTGCCTACGAGCATCTTAGTGTGATAATAACCGAAGCTAAGTGAAAGTTTTGTGATTTTTGTGGTTTTTATTAAATTTAATTAAATTTCACTAGCTTACATCTAATCTTGCCGAGTCATTTGTTGTTATCATTGTTGTGATACTCAAACTGTTCGCTACATATATTTTTAAGCTAAATACATCAGTGTTGTGTTAAACTTATTTTGCTTGTCTTTTTATTAACATAAGTGTTATTAAATCTTCCAATATGAAGTGTGATCTTGATAACTGCCAAATTAAAAGCGAATCTGAACGCTACTTATCGTGCTGGCTCTGTGATGGTATTTGCCATCTAAAATGTGCTGGTTTGACAGGAAGAATTCTGGACGCTATTAATGATGGCAAAGGTCTTCGCTGGTCTTGCTTAAAGTGCAGGTCAACCGAAGTTGATCTCTTTAAGTTGTTTAGGCAAACCAGAAATGGGTTTTCTGAGGTAGGGAGAGAGTTGTCGGTACTGACCGAAAAATTTAAACATTATGAAAATGTATTTAAATCTTTTAAATGCTTAGACACCGTACAATCTATGAAGGACATTCATGTGTCAAAACGTAAGCGTCTTCATAGTCCGCCTAATGAAAGGACCCTTCCATGTCAGAACAATCTTCCGAATGACTTAATTAATCTTTCTTCTCCATGTCCACAGACAACGGAATTATCTTCCTCAAAAGAACATATATCAAAGTCTGCTTCTAGTAGTAACGACCCTGCAGTATCTTCCCCGTCCCCCGTTGAAGTTGTGGCACCGCCATCTAATCTTCCAACGCTTACTCTACCCTCAATTAGTAACTCAGTTACTCAACCCCGTCCGCCGGTAATCGAGTCTGATACTAGGAGACTGGTTGTGGTTCCCCCAAAGAAGTCTATATTTGTATCTAGATTTTCGAGGGATACTTCCGAGGACGATATAAAGTTTTACATCTCGTCCAAAGTTAAAACTGTCAACTTAAGTATCAGAAAATTTAATTTTAAATATGAAAGAAATAATTC
>NW_016192453.1:956-3427 GCF_001687245.7 Rhagoletis zephyria | reverse complement strand
AGAGCTCTTGTTAAAACGAACTCTAAGTAACTAGATCACCTGAAAAGCTGTGATAGATTATTCAGGAACAGCTGCAAAGAATCTTCTAATTTACTAGCAGAAGATCGTCCCCAAGCAGATTGGGAAAAAATTACCACTCTGATGGGTAGATAGAGGCTCATTCGATGAAGTGAGAATAAAGCGGGCTTTATATTCCTATCTGCTTCTGCGTCTTGAAGAGCCTCGGGGGCAGACGATACCTTCGCCACAGAACTTCAAGAGGAATTTACCTATTTACTGCCTTTTCAGCTCTCGCAATTCTGGGCATGCTAGGAGATATGAATTCAGAGAACTAATAAAAGGACCGCGGCCCACATTTGGACCTGCCCAAAGCTATTGGAAGGGAACTGGCCATTCAGGCTCAAACTGGCAAAAACTATTTCCACAAGACTTTTTAAAATTTGTCTAGCCTATCTGCTGGAAGAAAAACGAACGAAAGTTCACGATGGCTACCCTTTACAAGTCCAAAACGTCTGGTGCAATGATAACAACACCCTAGACCTCCTTTGCACATTGTAATTGTGAAAGGGTCTGCTATTTATAACAACACTCAATTCAGGGGATATGCGGAGAATGATGATGGGCGTTATGTAACGAGAAACGGCAAACAGTGTAGCAGATTAAGTGCCTAAGTGAAGTGCTTTCCAACCCCAGATTCCGCTTCCTAGAATCGGCACATCTAGAAGCATATGTCGTAAACGCCACTTCGCAAAGGATTTCACGACGTTTCTAGCGATATGTGATTCAAAGCAATAAAATATCAATCAAGTTTATTGAAAATATCGCCAGATCGTCTCCTAATAAAGCTGAGAAATATAAAATCTATGACAACAATTTGATGGCGGTCCTTAGTACAAACTGATTAAATAAATACTTATATTAAATGCATAACTCTGATTTTTAACATTACTTATATTTATCTTGTTGTTTTTAAACTTATATGTATTTCTTTTCTTATCTCCACAGCTAGCGCTGAATACTTGACAAAGATCAATAAGAATAACTTCAAGCCACCAGTGAGCGAAAAAGTGAAAGACATTGTGCGACATAATTTTACAAACGAAATCGAATTCTATCAATTCTGTCTGCAACGATTACACAAACAATATCTCGCTACACATATACCGCAGAAGATTTTGGCGCCCTAGAACTTTGAAGAAAAGGATACTTAAATGGATTGTTGTTATTGCATTGTTGTACATTTTTACATATATTGTGCATGGCTGTATGTCAGATTTCCAGTGGGATTTCGCAACGACATAAAGAACAAATTTTGATCAACTTGATATACATAGCTGGAATTAATGTTTCTTAGTTTTTATTAAAATTTTTATTTAAAGTACCAGTATTATATTTAGTAAATTTAGTATACCAATTGAGATCAATTTAAATTTATTATTCAATGTTGAGGCAGAAAGTAAGGGAACATAAAATATTTATAGAAAAAATAATACTCGTCCACTTTTGATACAAAGATATGAACATACAAATGTATGTATGTATGTGTTAAAAAAAAAGACTTAAAAATTGATGCGAAATTTCTAGTCAATAAGTCATATCTGCACATCTTCATTTTATGTATGTATGTATATGTGTAGGTACCTATGAAAAATACTCGTATGCTGTTTAGTTGTCCTTTTGACTAAATGGGATTTTTTTTTAAATTATTGTGACTATGTGAAAAATATGTTAGCATAGTTAAATAAAATACATGCATACCTTATATATATCAAAGGATCTGTAAAAGTTGGTTCCGATTTCCTTTTTATACCGATTTTAACTTGTGAATTTAATGTTCAAAAATAAACAAGTACTATGATTTTTTTGGTTTCGCTCAGTAGGTTTTTGGTTAATGTATATAATCATGAAGAAAAAAATTATTTCCATTAATTGGATGTGAGTCCTATAAATTGATTTATGCAAAAAAAAAAATCTAATGTATAGAATCATGAAGAAAAAAATTATTTCCATTAATTGGATGTGAGTCCTATGAATTGATTTATGCAAAAAAAAAATCTAATGTATATAATCATGAAGAAAAAAATTATTTCCATTAACTGGATGTGAGTCCTATGAATTGATTTATGCAAAAAAAAATCTACCAACATTTTTTTTTGAGTTGATCGCACTCTAGACCTAAGTGTACGATATATACATATGTATATATAATAAAAATTTTTTCAGTTGAACATTGAGCTGTGCCAAAAAATTCGGGTGGGCTTTCCAAAACGGAACCAATCGAAATTTCAGCGAAAGTATAAGGAATTTCGTCATGAAACTTGGTGAGGATGTTGGGGGAGGCCTCCTCAACATGAATTGTTCACTCTCACAATATAATTGCTAATAGTATTTTAGCAATTTGTTGTTAAATAATGTCCACTATCTCCCCCTAATTTTTTTAATACATGCCACTTATCAATTATATTTTGGGG
>NW_016192453.1:409-812 GCF_001687245.7 Rhagoletis zephyria | reverse complement strand
ATTTTCAATGCTCACATGCGTATTTTATGCTTTTATTATATATAATTCACCAATTAATTAAGTAAAACGCGTTTATAAATTTGTGTTCACGTTTTACCACTTTTTACAAACAAACAGAAATAACAATGGCCGACAGTAAGAACAAATGTGTGCTGCCATACGTATAAAAACGCGCGATTTTATATAAAACACCCAGTAACCATATATTAATATAGTTCCATATACATATATCGAAAATTTTTAATAAAAAATCGCGCAATTTTTTATTAAAAATTTTCATTATTTATGGAAGTATCGATTTTTAGAATATAAAGCGCCGCAGGCGAAAATTTTTAATAAAAAATCGCGCAATTTTTTATTAAAAATTTTCGTCTGCGGCGCTTTATATTCTAAAAATCGACAC
>NW_016192453.1:0-294 GCF_001687245.7 Rhagoletis zephyria | reverse complement strand
AAAAATCGCGCGATTTTTTATTAAAAATTTTCGCCTGCGGCGCTTTATATTCTAAAAATCGATACTTCCATAAATAATGAAAATTTTTAATTAAAAATCGCGCGATTTTTTATTAAAAATTTTCGCCTGTGGCGCTTTATATTCTAAAAATCGATATTTCCATAAATAATGAAAATTTTTAATTAAAAATCGCGCGATTTCTTATTAAAAGTTTTCGCCTGCGGCGCTTTATATTCTAAAAATCCATACTTCGATGAATAATGAACATTTTTAATAAAACATCGCATTTTATTA
>NW_016192452.1:0-3428 GCF_001687245.7 Rhagoletis zephyria | reverse complement strand
TTGTTCTGATTGTCATTGTGCGTATAATTTGTTAGTGTAGTTTTTCGTTTTTGGTCTGCCGCTACCAGCTTGTATGAATTCGCCTTATTGTAATATGAACTTCAGAAGCATTAAATAAATCCGTAAACCACACGTGCGGTTTTTCTATACACCCGCTATGTATTGTTTGCTTTTAAATTTGAATTGTATTCATGCATGTTGTCATTAGTTCCATTGTATTCAAATTTTTTTTCCCCTCCCGTTTATTAATCAATTCTTGGCATTCAAATATACCTTCCCACATTTGTCAGGTGTCAAAATTTCAAAGATATTATCAATCACATCATTCCCAAGTTTAAGGCCATAATTGGTCGTAAGGCCAATTCCAACACATATGTAACTGCAATAAAAGTGTAAAAATTGTTTTTGTTCATATTTTTTGCAACGTATGACACATTGCTATTCAATTGCTTGGCAAAAATATTTTCCAAGAACTTTCATACTCAAAATGTACACACCAAGCGAGTGCAAAATGTATAATAAGGCGGATTCATCGTTATAGCTCTGAACTAAAGTTTAAGTTTAGTTTAGAACTCAAAAGTGTTCAGAACTTTTCTCAGTTGCTCTCCCAAAAACAGGAACACAACAACAACCAAGTTAATTTACTGGCCCTAAATGACTACATTTGAACATAAATTGTTCTAGACATAAAGTCAGACTGCCTACTCAATCTGGAGCCCAATAAAAGGCAAAAGCATATTTTGTATGATTGCTTACCTTAGTCCTCACAGATACAATTAAGTTTATTTTCATCTACAAGTACATATCGACGCCTGAGTGGAGATCGTTTTATCTCGGCAGACAGTTCGAAAACGCCCCATATCAGAACATTTATCAAACTCCCTCCTTCAGAATTTGGTTGAAGAACGCCCTACGTCAGAATTCGATTCCAAGCGTCCCTATCTCAGCTGAAAATGTGTTGAGCTAGGGCGTTCATCAATCAAATTCTGAGATAGGGCGTTCTTCAACCAAATGCTGAAATAAGGCGTTTTTGAATAGTTTTCTGAAATAGGGCGTTTTCGAACTTGCTGCCGAGATAGGTCCATCTTCTACCCATCTGCCGATATAGTCAAACCGCCTAGAATTAGGAATTCGAGTATCAAGTCTTGATGAGATAGAGTACCACAGGTATCTTTGACCTTCAGTGTTTAGGACTTCTGTTAAAGATACGATGTTTCTTTTTACATTGTCTTTATTGTACTAAACCCAATTTGTAACTAGTTACACAAGTATTTAAAATTCGCATTTATGTAATATGATATAACAAGACAAATTTTCTATGAAAGCATTTTGCTCTTTTATTGTATTTTATTCCATTTTATTTCACTTTATTTTATTTAATGTACCTTTATTTTTATTTTTTTTTTATTGCACTGTATTTTTTATTATTTTTTTATTTCTTTATTATGTTAGGTTGTTTTATTTTTATCTTATTTTATTTTTTGTTTTGTGTTTACTTCTTTTTATGGACTACATGACTTTATTTCATTTTACTGCTTTGCATTTTTATTCGATATTATATTTTTAACCTTGTGTATATTTTTCCAACTCTTTTCTTGCTTTCGTTTTACACCTGAGCGCACCTGTGCACAAGGGCATTATAGCTTTGTTCACATAACGGTTGTTTGTAACAGCCTAAAGTAATGGAGATAGATATAGATAAATGTATACATAAATGTTCAGAATGAATAGAGAAGTCGACTAAGCCATGTATGTCTGTCCGTCCGTGTACATGATAACTGAAACAAAAATTGAGATATCTGAATGAAATTCGGTATGTATTTAGGTTTCCCTTTACCCAAGGTAGTTTGGTATTAAAAATGGGCGAAATCGGACTGTAACCACGCCCACTTCCCATATAACGGTAATTTCGAAAAATGCAAAAACTACAATATTTCAGTAAATATTGGATCCTAATTGTTGAAAATTATTATGTCAAGTCGAATTTTGTTAAAACATAGTATTATTATGACATTTTTGGAAGATGGACGTTACCCCGCCCACTTACGATGAAATGCTGTATACCGGTAGCCGCTTCACCAATCCTTTCCAAACTCAGTACGTGCCTTGCCCATGGCCTAGCTCAGAAATTTGTTGAAAATCTTTGAAATCGGGCAATAACCACGCCCACTTCCCTTATAACCGTAATTTACAGAAACACCAAAACTGCGATAAATCAGTAACAAATTGAAGCTAATTGACTCAAATCGATAATTACAATAACCACTTAGCGCAAAATTATATTATTATACATTTTTGGATAATGGGCGTGGCACCGTCCCCTTATGATCACAAATCTGTATCTCGTTAACTCATTCATCAATTTCTACCAAACTCGGTGCATTTAATAACCTTAGTACAAGTAAGAAATCCATTGAAAATTATTCAAATCGGACTAAAATTACACCCACTTCCGGTATAACGATACAGTTCATACATCCGAAAACTTCGATATTTCAATAACTCAGGAAGCTAATTTATTCCAAGTTAGCAGTTACACCAATCCCCTAACACCGCCCACTTTATGACTACAAGATGTATCTCGATAACTACTTTATAGATTTCTACCAAACTTGGTTCAATTATTGCATTAAGACTAAGTCAGCATATTATCGAAAAAGTTTGAAATCGGGAAAAAACCCCTGCTTATCACGCAAATGTAGTTTAGAGAAAATTGAAACAACGATATTTGATACCTGCGCCGGGTATAAAAAGTTCGGGTTCGCCCGAACTTATACTTCTTTATTTGTTTCTTTTTTGTTTATACTTTTTATATTATTTTATTTTTTATTTATTTTATTTTTTTTTTATTAAATTTTTTTAAATTTATTCCATTCTATCTCATTTTGCATTTTATTTATATCATTATATTTTAAATGGATTTATTATTTCTATTTTTTCTTTCCCATATTTACAGTTTTTAATCACTTCTAATACTTCTTAACACCATTCTTCAGGTATTTTTTACGATTCAAAATACCCAAATATGAGCTGTTAAATGATGAAAGCTGCCTTGACCATAAGTAGCAAGTAGAACTTGTCTCTGCAGCTGCAATGAGCCCATACACATTTACACATACATACAGTGTGTTCACTAAAAAACGAACAGTAATTACGTCTTTTGTATAAATGTGACTTAACATTGANATATGTACGTTCATATGGATGTATGCATCCAGGTGCTTAGTGAAATTGCCGAAAGCGGTAATCTTCTGCACTCCAGTTTCTACTTTCTTATGTCGTGCATGTATACATATGTGCATATGTACATACATATGTCAGCGTAACCGTCTATGGTCATGATCACATTTATGTGCAGACTATGACATATGAATATACAAATATATATATTTGTATTTCTACATATCTACACATAGCTGTACATATGC
>NW_016192451.1:0-3428 GCF_001687245.7 Rhagoletis zephyria | reverse complement strand
TTTTTAATATAAGCAAACTGTATTTTTCATGCCGTGTGAATTTAAAAAAGTACAAATCGGGCTTCTTGCTGACCAACGTTCACTTATTTTATAATAAGTTCCATGATTTTTTTAAAAAAGGGCACAAATTGCATACTATATTTTAGAAAAATTGTTGTCTATCTAAAGAAATCGACAGAGAAATATAAATTCTGGTTTATGGCCAGAAATACTTAGTGAGTAATATTTATAAGTTATACTCTATTTTTAGGACTAAATACCTATTTATATGAAACTAATAAAATCTAAGCACCGTAACCATCTTGCCGGCTGGCATTTCAAAGATTTAATTCTAACAAAACGGTGTCCAGTTATTAAACAAATGAATTTTCCCAATTTAAATTTTTTTTTTAAATATTACATATACTAAATTTTTCGTTTGCAAGAGTTTCTATAAACTAATAGTAATAGTTACAAAATTCATTACTCCACTATACGTATAGGCAAAATAGACCAATAGAGCCTTGCACGAAAAATACACTTTTAGTACATTTATAAAAAATGTGGCAACCATAACTGAGCGCGACGCACTAATACCACGTCAAAGTGAGACTGTGTTGGTGTGCTCAGCACTGATTTACTTGGTGCTCTTAAGGAATAGTGAATGTACAGTAAACCAAGGCGCATCAATTACAGGTGATAGCGATAGAAGCTATGCTTCTTCTTATGAGCACGCTTGTGTAAAATTATCGTCTGTTTTGCTTTATTTACATATCCGCGTATACATACACATATACGTATATATATACCCTGCAAACAAATGCTCCCGAAATCTTTAAGAGTGTCGGAAATTTGTTACGATTCTTTTAGAAATCTGTAAAGAAAAACATATGAAGCGGTTGACAAGAACTAGTAAAGAAATTTCTGTACGATTTCTTACAGAAAATTCGTAAAAAAATTGTGAAACCTTTCAGAATTCCATGAAATCCTGGTATACAGGGTATACGTATACATACGAATATGAATAGATAAAGAAGATGTTGATGACACAAGGAGTTCATACCAACGGTAAATTTTGTTTTTGTACGATTGCTACAACCTCTAGTTGTTGAATCATGAGTGAAACCCGCTTAAGTACCCCCCGCATAAGTACCTAAACCGCTTAAGTAANTGGTGGCGGCGCCCTTATATACCTGCGCTGGCACTTATGGCAACTCTAGAACATTCTGAAGTTTATCGCTCATTCTCTTTCTCTCGCTGTTCGCAGTGTTCATCCAACTTGACGTTTCTCTTTGTGGAACATTCTACGTCATTCTGCCTATTTCTCGTTGTTCGCTTTGTGTTTCCGCAGTATTCGCCACAATATTTCCACATTCTGAAATTCAGTGGCAGCGCTACACACCTTTGGTAAAAAAATAAACGGTAATTTTTAGTCAGTTGAAACTTGCACATTATTACACTAAAATCGAATGGGCAATTAAAAAAGTTTGAAATTTTTATGAATTTGTTTGTAAGTCTTTCTCAAAATCTTAAGGTTAGGTTTATATGGTAAGGGAATTGACTACATTTTAATTGAAAAATCTTAAACATTAATAAATAAACAGAAGTGGCAAATAATAGTATTCTGAAATTGGTCCAAAATGATATGTCCAATACTGTTTGTATGAATGTATAGATATGTATAATCGATGAAATTTTAAAGAATTTAATTCTTGTAAAAATTACATACTTTGCTTTATCTATTTATTTTTTATTTTTTCTAATAAAGTTTTCTTTGTTTGTTTATCTGTTTAAATAATGCTACGATCTTGGTTTTAAGCTTCGTAGTCTTCATTAAATGTTCATTTCTTAATCAAGGATTTACATACATATAAATGCAAGTTAACAAGAAGGTGTAACTACACTAATAATTGTGTTCGCTTAAGTACCTGCATCGAGGTACTTAAGCGGATTCTTTTAAGTACCCAACCCGCCTAAGTACCTCAAAAAGCTGACATTTTTCGTGAGGTACTTAGGTAGGTAGGTTGTCGCGGTCGTCTATAAGACACACTTAGGCTCAGGGCTCATTATGATGCCGCATGCTGGGTCAGCAACTCCCAATCGCTCCTAAAACCATTTTGAACTTTGGACGAATTTTAGAAGATCCCTGATTTCGACCCATCTAAGGTCCTCCAAGTTGTCGCAGAATTGCCTACCGAGAGTGGAGAGTCTTCGTCTAGATAGAGCAGGGCATTGGCACAACAGGTGCAGAATCGTTTCCTCCTCTTCTTCATCTTGACAACTTCTACAGAAGTCATGCGAGCGTAGGCCAAGTCGATAGGCGTGCTTGCCAATTAGGCAGTGTCCTGTTATGACGGATACTAATAATCTAATATTGGACTTATTTAGACTCATTAGTAGGCCAGTGCGTTTGGCGCTGAGCACCGGCCATAATTGTTTGGCAGTTTTGCAGGGGATTTCTTCCTGCCACCTTTCGTTCGCTACTTTAGTGAGCCTCTCGGAGATAAGTAGCTTACAAGTTTGCAAGGGTATTCCTATTTCGTCATTTATATCCTCAAAAGGAAGTTTCGTGCCAAGTCGCGCCAGTTCGTCGGCCTTACAATTCCCCTCTATGCCGCAGTGTCCCGGAACCCATATTACCTTTGGGCGAAATGACTCAGCCATCTCATTAAGAGATGCGCGGCATTTCATGGCTACCATGGAGGTTGTCGACTGCTTCGTGAGGGACTTTATTGCCGCCTGGCTGTCAGTGAAGATATAGATATCAACTTGGGGTATCATATCACACTTTACCAGTTTCGTGTCCCTGTCGATTGCCATCAGTTCAGCCTGAAAAACGCTACAGTGGTCCGGGAGACGAAAGCTGAGGGAGATTCCCAGGTGATGGGAATATACACCTCCTCCAACCCTTTCCTCGAGCTTTGAGCCATCTGTGTATACATGGATGGACTCTCCACTACTTACAACGTCATGCTTCCACTCTTCCCTTGAGGGTAGGAGGGTCGCGAACGCTGTAGCGGGTGCAGGTTCCGGAAGTGCATAGTCCACCAATCCGGGTAGCCCTGGAAACTCCGTTAATATTCTACCGTGACCATAACTGGTATTTGACCACTTATTTAGAATGTTCATTCGAATTGCCGCGCCACTTGCGACTTGTTTGGGTGTAGGTCCACCGGAAGAAAATTCAGTAGGGCATACAGTGCCTTGGATGGTGTTGTTCTCATCGCACCAGTTATGAGTGTGGACGCAAGCCTTTGAACCTTGTCCATTTTTTTGAAGTTTACCCCTTTCCCAAGAGTGTTCCACCATACCACTATACCGTGATAGAGAATTGGCCTAACCACCGCCGTGTATAGCCAGTGTATTAATTTGGGTTCCATCCCCCATTTTTTCCCTATTGCTCTGCTGCAGGAATATAGTGCCACTGTTGCTTTGCGCACTCTATCTGC
>NW_016192450.1:0-3428 GCF_001687245.7 Rhagoletis zephyria | reverse complement strand
GTGGAGGAATGGCTGGCCGAGAAAGGTATTTTTCAGGTTGAATCGGCCGGTAATTAGAAAGCTGGACAGTCTTTGTAACATAATAATCGATTGGTGTTTCTGATCTTTTAATGTTACTCGAAGAAGATAAAGTCGGAAGCGGGGGATTATCCGGTGGAGATTGGCAAAAATTTTTTGTTGTTTGGTTGCAAGGTTCCAAAACTGGTTTTTGAACAACAACAGGCACAACTGGTTTTTCAACAACAATTGGCACAACTGGTTTCTCAACAACAACAGGCACAACTGGTTTTTCAACAACAATTGGCACAACTGGTTTTTCAACAACAATTGGCACTGCTGAAGCTGGAACAACGGCTGGCATTGCTGAATTTGGAACAACAACTGAAACTGTTGAACGATGGACAACGGTAGGAACTTTTGAGCGCTTAACAGGAACTTTTGAGGGCTGAACAACCACAGGCATTGGACTTGAGATTGCATTCGAAACCCATTTTGAAGGACTTTTAGAAGAGTTCTTATTGCTGGTGATTGATGCAGCCTGAGCAGCCCAGTTCTCGAATTCTTGTTGTCGTTCTCGATCTCTACGAGCTTCTTTTTCTGCCGTATTTATATCCCGTTGTCTTACTTTTTCCACAAACTCCCGTTCTTTTGCTTCTTTGCGGATTTTAGAATCAGCTTCCGCCCTGGCCGTTGTTTCTATGCAAATTTGCAACAACTGAGCATTTTTTTGCTGTCGGAGACGTTTGGCTTCTAGAGCTTCTTGTTGCAGTCTCTCACACATAATTTCATAGTGAGATTTTTGATAAGGAACAGTTGATGGTGGCTTATTTCTTTCGCGTTCACGTTCAAGCTCAACTGCGCGTTGCAGGTTCAAAACCATAGTTTTTCTTTCGCTTTTCTTGATCCTTCTCTCTTCTATTTTGGTAGAAAAATAGTGTTGAACAGAGTAAACAATCCTGTTAAACCATTTAACTATGCCTGAAGTGAATCGGTTCTCATTGAGGTTTTCATCTTTGTTTTCAGATCTATAATTATAAAATTATTTTTGATTAAATATTATTAGATGATGTTATAAAAATAAAAAATTTTATTATTAACCTGGAATTTTCACAACTTTGTTNAGAGTAAACAATCCTGTTAAACCATTTAACTATGCCTGAAGTGAATCGGTTCTCATTGAGGTTTTCATCTTTGTTTTCAGATCTATAATTATAAAATTATTTTTGATTAAATATTATTAGATGATGTTATAAAAATAAAAAATTTTATTATTAACCTGGAATTTTCACAACTTTGTTTTGATACTTGAGCTGTGTCTGTTTTTCTTCTTTTCTTGTTTTTTTCATTTGTTTGGTCAGTACTCGGTAAATCTCTCTTTGGAGTAGTTGGAGTGGGCAGATCATTCTCTTGTTGTTTACATGATTCATGTTCTGTTTAATTGAAAAACCATATAAATATATATTGTAGTGCCTCCGTAAAAACATTTTATCAAAAATCAAGTTGATTACCGTTTGAGTGATGCTGATGTTGATGCTGATCAATTTTGGTTTCTTTGATTTGTTCATTTTTTTCAGGAGAACTTGACAAATCTTGTTGTGAGGAAATTGAAATAGTTGCATTTTCCTCTTGTTGCAGACTCAAATGTTTTCCTGTTAAATAAAGCATATTATAAGTATAATATAACACATTTTAAAAAAACCAAACTCATTACTTTTAGAATTGCGCTCTTGTTCATGTTGAGTAAATCGTCGTTCCAATTTTTTTCTGAGATTGAGATTTTCTGATTGATTGTAATTATCAATGTCAGAAAAATTGGCGTCGTTGCCGTTTTCATTGATTTCGCACAAAATTTCAGTCAACTCCATCTGAATTCCTGGCATATTCGGAACTAGATTTTGATAGGCGCGAACCAATGCATCGGCGGTGTCAAAGGCCACAAAAGCAGCGTTTCTATCGCCTGGAAGTGAACGCTGCAGCATGAAAGCGGTTCTGCTGTCAAACTGATGAGAATCAAAGAGATAGTATGTTGAGACTCCATCATTTGTCCGCTTCATGACTGCTCTCGACATTGCTCCACAAATAGCCAGAGCAGTTGTGTTCAGTTTTCCATCGATGAATTCCCTCAGTGTGTCACCAATGTTTTTTACCCCATTGATTTCACTCTCATACAAGCCTACAGCAAATGCATCTTCTCCGGTACGAATCACAACTTTCTTCCCAAAAATTTTGATGTTTTTGAGTCGAATGTCGCTGGGACCGGTATGAAAACTTTGGCGATTGGCAAAAAATGCTGGATGTGATTCCAAAATTTCTTTCATGTTACTCTCATAGTAACTGTTTCCGCATTTCAAAATTTGAAAAATATCATTTTTTGATTGCGGAAAACTTTTAACTAGAGAGGAATAAAGGATCGCTGTCAATGACATGAAAGTGCATTGATTGCCTGCAAGTTGAGCATTCTCCAAGTTTGCTTGATGGAGGTCACTGAACATAACTGCTTTGAAATTGTTTTCAGTGTGCTGATTGGCTGATTGTAGAGAAGGGGCATTTTTATGTGCCGGTTTGGTGATGTGGGTGGAACACTGAGTTTTTGGAGGTTTTGCCATTGGTTGTTTAAATTGATTTTGGCAATCAGGTCGTTGAGGTAGTTTTTGATGGCAGATGTTAGTGATGTCGGTGAAGATCTGCTGTTGCGGAAGTTTTGCCACTAGTTGTTGACGTTTTGCCACAGGATGCTGAGGCTGGTTTTGACGAGCAAGTGGAACAGGCTGCTGGGGTTGATTTTGAGCTGCGTTGGTGGTTGTTTCAAAGTTCACCACTGCCATCACCGGTTTGTGGTATGAAGTGGTACTTTCGTGCACCATTGCCCGAGCGTTCAACTTGACAGAGCTAAAAACTAAGTCTAGTTGTGTGTTTAGGTTTGTTGTCGGGTTTTTGGTTGGAGAAATGTGTTTAATACAACCATGGAATGATTGCATCTCCATTACGCGGACGATTTGTTTCGGATCTCCACCGGCCATTACGTCGGAGTTAAAATCGCCAAGAACCACCATTTTTTGGGCCTCAGTCTTCTTTTTGGCCTGTATGACCATTTCCCGCAGTTTCCGATTGGCTTTTTTTGTGGCTTTTGGTGAAAAGTAAACACCAAAGACGATGACATCGCCCACAACTGTTGAGCAGATTTCGACTCGAGCAAATCGGCCGTCTTCTTCCACGCCTGACCGACTTGTCCACGCGGTTTGGGGGCCTTCTACGGCGTGCAAATCTTGCCGAACTGCCACTACAGTGCCACTTCCATGACGCCCTGTTCCAGGAATTCGGCTCACTTGCCTGAAACCATAAGCTGCAAAGTCGTAGATTATGTGCTCTTTGTCACGCGTTTCAGAGAAAATGGCAATGTCCGCATCACGAAAATTGGCGTCTGTGAA
>NW_016192449.1:0-3428 GCF_001687245.7 Rhagoletis zephyria | reverse complement strand
GCCTTCCCGTAGAGACAAACCTTTGGTTTTAAATTTTTGAAGTTACGAGAATAAAAAAATAAATAAATAGACTTTTATGTTATTACTAGTAGACCTTGCTGACTTCGTCCGGCACAAAATTATTTATTTATTTAAACATTTGGTCCAATGTTTTTACAAACAAATCACGTTCACGTTTGGTTTTGTGGTCGTCATAAGGCATATCCTCCATTGCCGTTTTANTTCTTGTGGCAACAATTATCTGGTCCGATGTTGAATCGTCCTTGAATCTGTATAGTACAGTTTTAGTACAGGTTGTGGCAATTTCAAAATGAAGACTTATTTATCAAGAATAGTCTTTATTCTTTTTAGTCGCCGTAAAGCAAGACCGCAATCGTTCTGGTGATTTACCAATTTAACAGTGGTAATTTAACTTTGATCCTTGGTGTGTCCGCTTGACTTCACTTGACGATTTTTACCAATAACTCGATGCCAGCGCCACCTTGCAGCTTGCATTAGTGGCAAATTTTTTTATAGAGTATTTCCACAGCTAATTTTATTAAAAATAGGTAAGTTTAGGTTATAATATAATCAGGAAGAACGAGTTCTTTCGATTTGAGGATAGCTGTTTTATTGAATTCGGAATACTTAAAACTAAGTTAAAAGCGATANGTCCTTGAATCTGTATAGTACAGTTTTAGTACAGGTTGTGGCAATTTCAAAATGAAGACTTATTTATCAAGAATAGTCTTTATTCTTTTTAGTCGCCGTAAAGCAAGACCGCAATCGTTCTGGTGATTTACCAATTTAACAGTGGTAATTTAACTTTGATCCTTGGTGTGTCCGCTTGACTTCACTTGACGATTTTTACCAATAACTCGATGCCAGCGCCACCTTGCAGCTCTTTTTGTGCAATAACAGACATTGCCACTACCGTTACCAATATATTTATACATCGAATATGGGCCAAATCAAACCATGAGACAAATCGACCACGAGACAATCGGACAATGAGACAAATCGGTCACGCTTACCTTTCCTTGCCCCGTCCATCGCATTTCATGGCTGGTGGTGATGTTAATCTTAATTTGCCTGAGGCAATCAGCCAATCGGGTAGAGGCACCATCCCTATTAAGGGTCCGGATATGGAGGCATGGTTTTTTCCATTGAGTAGGGTTTTAACGTGCAGGGACCCAAACCCAGCGCACGCGGGGCTATACGTCTTGTTACATTAGATCGCTCCAAAACAAGTGTTTGGTCGCTACCCAGGGGATATGTGGATATAAATATCCGGGCGAATTGAGCTGCGATTTGAACCGTAAGCAAACAAATCACTTAATATTTTATTTTATGAGCCAACCAAAACAAAGACGAATACACAAGGTTTGATTACAATTGTACCAGGCTTCGACATTTGGCCAGCTTTTTCGAAAAATTGGCCACTGTGCATTGGTAACCCAGTTTTTTGTGATATCTTATGTTAAGTTAATTTGATTTTATTATTGTGCAAATTATGAATAATTTACCCATTTAGGACTTTGACTTAACGCAGTGATGACCATATTTTAACCCATTAGTGGCAAATTTTTTTATAGAGTATTTCCACAGCTAATTTTATTAANTACATTAGATCGCTCCAAAACAAGTGTTTGGTCGCTACCCAGGGGATATGTGGATATAAATATCCGGGCGAATTGAGCTGCGATTTGAACCGTAAGCAAACAAATCACTTAATATTTTATTTTATGAGCCAACCAAAACAAAGACGAATACACAAGGTTTGATTACAATTGTACCAGGCTTCGACATTTGGCCAGCTTTTTCGAAAAATTGGCCACTGTGCATTGGTAACCCAGTTTTTTGTGATATCTTATGTTAAGTTAATTTGATTTTATTATTGTGCAAATTATGAATAATTTACCCATTTAGGACTTTGACTTAACGCAGTGATGACCATATTTTAACCCATTAGTGGCAAATTTTTTTATAGAGTATTTCCACAGCTAATTTTATTAAAAATAGGTAAGTTTAGGTTATAATATAATCAGGAAGAACGAGTTCTTTCGATTTGAGGATAGCTGTTTTATTGAATTCGGAATACTTAAAACTAAGTTAAAAGCGATAAAAGTAATAACAGTAGCAAAGTGTGCATTTTTTGTAATCACTAGAAAGAGTGAAGTCATTCATATAGAGATCAGTTAGATAGTGAAAGATAGGAAATACTAGATACAGAAATTTACGTTTCAATGTAAAACACAATGGGATAAATGCATGGTCAAAACAAAGATGAAAGTACAAATAATTTCAGCTTTCTGAAAACACTTTTTTGGAAAAATAAATAGTCAAAACTTTTCAATATGTAGGTCTCGTATAGTTATGCAACGCACTATTAAAAGGATTTTGAATATGAACTTTTGCAACCCATTTAATTGTAGTACACTGAGAAAAAGGAATAGTTTCGACAACTCAAGATATTTAGTTCCCGAATTTTGACAATATTTGGGAACTGTAACTAAGGATTGGGAACTATTACCATGGGTTGGTAATTATAACTAAATATATTAAAGCTTCTAATATTCATCTAGGTTGTACCAAATCGTTAATTTAGTTGAAGGGTTTGGTATATACTAATAAATATTTTTTTTAAGCATATTTCTGCAAATTCCATTCAACTTAACGTATGGTTCATAAAAGCATGTCATTAAGCTCTGCTAATATAAATAAGCTTTCTTTCAACACATGCTTTAGTCATAGTTACCAAATCTTAGTTGAGGCAAACACGATTTGGTTTGAGAGGGGAACATATATATGCTTGTGAGCCACCCCTAAATAATGCTCAGCGCTCTCTGAGCGCTTGTGTGTTTCACATACGAAGAGCGCCAGCTAAGAAATGTACACTGTCCCACTTATTGAATCGTTTGAATGCGCTAGTATGCCGACCATTGCATTGTGCGTGGAAATCATTGCTCCGCTACCGCTGTTCGTATATGGGTGAACCACACGTGTGGTCATAGACCGCTCAGCAAGCTATGGCATCACTGCGCTAGGTACCCTCCAAAAAATTGTGGGACTAATCTCTAAAGAGAGTACGCCGAGACTACTCTCAATCGGATACAATTCGGCATTAATTAGTCGCAACTAGTCTCATACGGGTACTAATGGAGGTCAATTAGTCTCGACTCATCCCTTATGGGTATAATTAGAAACCAATGAGTCCCCAACTCATATCTAACGGGTACTATTAATGATTTAATGATATGTACGCACTTAGTCAATGAATTTCGTGTGCGGCGTTGGGACTCAGAGAGGGTATTCGCCTAACAAAACTGAGCACCCCGGTTCGANAACCAATGAGTCCCCAACTCATATCTAACGGGTACTATTAATGATTTAATGATATGTACGCACTTAGTCAATGAATTTCGTGTGCGGCGTTGGGACTCAGAGAG
>NW_016192448.1:0-3428 GCF_001687245.7 Rhagoletis zephyria | reverse complement strand
ACTATATCTTTCCCAATTAGTCCTGTGGGGGTTTCTGTATTTTGAGGGGTAGAGTGTAGAGAGAGTGTTTAGTGACTCCCTCAGTAAACTAAATTTATTTGGCCAAACTGCTGTAGCATTAGTTTTTCCATATACAAAAATTGTAGGTTTTCGTTTTTACGCACAACATTTGCATGGAAATCATAATGCGGGGAACTGAATTTTCGTTGTGGGAGCTTCAAGGTTTAGAGCACAGTGAATTGCCTATGAAATATTATAAGACAAAAACATATTAATTTTTTCGGCCTCTCGCCCCCTTCCCTTTCGTTTCCTCGAAAACTACGTACGAAAGGATCTAGTAAAATTTGAACTTCAAAATTTGTGCAATCAAATCGAAAACCGGGACACTTAAACGAAACTCGGGACATTTTAAGGTTGGACCGGGATACCGGGACAAATAGCAGCAATTTGAATGCGACAAAAGAGCAGCGACAACATCGTGAAAATCGTGTTTTTAAATGGAAACACTGCTTTGTTTTAAGAAATACTAACGTGGAAATGCGTACTTTAATTTCATGTTTTTTAATTTTTCAAAAAAAAGTTTTGTAATACAAATATCAACTGAGCAATGAATGTCATCTCTTTATTTATTTTCTTTACTTTACTTTATAACCAAAATATCAAGGCGAATTTATATAAGGTGGTGTTACTAGCTCAGCTGATTTTGTGTATGTGTTTCGCCGCACGGCTTCTGATATCAAATTGAAAAATTTTGTTTGAATTTTTACACACACTCATACAGATTTTGACAATTTATGCCGCCAAAGCAAAAACAAAATACATGTAAATTTTTGTTTCTGTACTCCTGCTATCACCTTATATTAATTCGCCTTGCAAAATATAAAATAAAATTGAATTTTTGTAAAAGCTTTTCAAATTTACTTTACTGCTTTTTTGAGAACCGAAACCGGACCAATTTCCTGGTTTTCATTGGAACTGGACTCGACATATCCGGTGCTTTAAAAGCTCGGAACTGCATATCACTAGTTAGTAGTACACATCCAATCAATTGAGGGTGAGCAAGGTATTCATGCGTTCTGTTGCAATTGTTAGTTGTTTACAAAGAACAGTGAAACGAAATTTAAACAACGGCTTCTCGGCTGACAAGGACGAAGAAAGTTTGGCTGGTTAAATGCAAGAACAAGAAAATGAAAATTGCAAACGCGTGGAAGCAGAAATGCATTATTGCGCTGCCTACTATGACGATTGTAATAACACAAAACAAACCGAATTCAATGCTAGAAATGGCCACAATGCAACCGTCCGCCAACATATGGAGGAGTATAGGTGTATGTGCAGCAACAATCCTAGGCGCATATGCTTGAATTGTCCTTTGACTTACTTCCGCTGCTTTTTTAACCATCCGTCTTAGATCTGTTTTACATTGATGGTATTTTTGTTTGTTTATCTGGTTTTTTATTTTATTTTATTTCTCTGGCGGCCGTTCTTTTTGCTTCTTTGCTATATGTACGTATGTAGATCCTTTGATCAAAATATGAATATTATTACTTGAAAATATGAATTGTTTACATTCATTTGCTTTGTGAAATTGATACAACAACAATCGCTGATTGCCATATGCTATAAGAGGGGTTGCGTATGTGTACCATTTCTTTTTCATTGTATCCTTTCTGCATCCAATCTGTTGTTAAGATTTCACAGTGCAAGACTTAAGCTTAGAAAATATTTATTATTACCAATTTATTAAACCAGTTAAAATGTTTCATTAAAGTAATGTGTCTAGGTCATAATATCAAGGGCTAAGAGACGATACTGCTATCCGTTTAAAACAATGCGGAGTGGAAATAGAAAATTTTAATTGTTTTCCATAACCTTAGGGGTTTGAATTCCATTTGCGATTCAGTAAATGTAAATAAGTACTTGCCTCTCATTCACAATTGTATAAAAAATCCAAATAAACGCCCACTCAAATATTAATTTCATACATCGAATAATTTGTATGTATGCTCCTTTATATCCCTCAAGGCTGTGTGTCTGCTGCTTGCGATTCACATTCCTTTGGGAATCACGTACCCCTCACGTACTCTCAGCCCTCGCGCTCCTGAAGCTGTCATGCGATGCGCACAAAATCGTCACAAATGATGCCTAACGTCATTTTCGCGTAGTTTTCACTTTTTCATTTGCATTCCAATTTTCACAGATTTTCCTTTTTGCCTTCTCACAATTCATTTGTCCCCATTTCCATCGAGGTCCAACTAACTGTACGCCGCGCACTCTTCACTTAGCACTTGCCACTCAGCAATTCGCTATTCGTTCGCAGCTTCATTTGTTCAATTTGATTGCGGCTGCGAGTTTTATGTTGCGTAAAAAATGTGATTTTGCCTGATTATNCACACACACACACACACACACACACATACTGATATTGGGGGAATTGGCGGAAATTTTTGACTGATTTTAATATTAACGAATTCGTTTTGTAATTGAAAAATCAGTGATGCCGAAAATTGGAAACAATGAGTTTCGGTGCATTGAGGCATCGCGAAGCAACAGCCAGAAGCTGAAATATTCTAATTAGTGAAATATCAACCGTGATGTGAATGTGGGAATACTCGTTAATGGTAAATAGTCAGCTAATAAAACGAATTTGGGTTACGCTGTGAATGGTTGATAATTTTGTATGGTTTGAGAAAAAAAAAATACTACAGAGAGAAGAGGAAAATAAATACGATCTGCAGATTGTTGCGCAGTGACACAGTAGGAGCTGAATAGTGTCCTTGGAACTGTCTTCATTGAATGGTAGATGTGTGTCGTTGTGTCATAGACCTAGTCTTATCGGATGATACCCAGAAGTCATCCAACTGCTAGTATGAAGTCTACCCTAGGAAGTGTTAGTACATGGTTAGTGCTTTTAAGCTACTAAGATTGAATCATAACCTGAGCTATTGCCACACAGTTCATCTATTTTTTCTGTGCTTTCTTGAGTCAGTATAAGGTATTGAAAGGTTTCTTAACCTTGTTTCCCGGTTAGTTTACTGCCGATTATGATTCTCACATATTTCTTAGCTGATTTTAGGGTAAGAGTTAGATAGCCTATTTTAGGAGGAACCAACGCGGTACCTTGCATTTCTTTGAAAATAGTACCTAAGTAATCTGTCATGTTAGAACTTACATACAGTTCCAACTTTTTGGCCGGAGTAAAGTTTTTTAATGCCGCCCTCGAGTATTTCGCTCATCGAATTTGGTTTTCGGCATACCATTCATATTTCATTCCTAATAGACGTTTTATGCCCTCTAATATCCACGGCAGCAGCGAGAGAATACCTCCTCGTAGAAAACTTTTAGCTGAAAGCAACAATCGGCTGGTGTGAACGGCCTATCAACTAATCGCTTCCAATGAAGTTGGGGTGCAACCAACTTTTGATTCA
>NW_016192447.1:0-3428 GCF_001687245.7 Rhagoletis zephyria | reverse complement strand
CCCAACAAGCCTAGTCCGACAATAGATTATTATATACCATTTTAAAGGCTTATATGTTCTCTTCTCACACCATATTCGATATTTGAAATGGAGTCAAAAATAGTGGATCAAAAACTGGTAAATCTACAAAATCCTATGTTCTGACCTAAATCGACAGGTCGCGACCTCTAATTGACCCTTAAAAAATCTATAAAAATAAGCAACAATATTTCTCATAAAACGAATAAAATTAGGGGATAGGGTCTTGAAATTTCCAAAAAAAAGCATTTTCGATGGGCACTCTAATCTATATGTTTCGAATGAAAAAAAATCATCATGAAAGTAATAAACTTTTCGAATTTGCATTAACAAACTCGACTCCAGCACCACCTAGCGGGTCAATTTTTCCATCATGGAGGTAGCACACGTTTTGAATATGAACGAAATCGGTTTATAAATAAGACGTTTATAAATTATTCATCCCCAGGGCCACGAATTTTCTGGTAGCCTACAATAGCATCATATATGCAAGTTTAAATCTTTGAAAATTTTACCGAAATCGATCCAGTCGTTTTTTAGTTAAGTCCGAACAACGAAAACGACTATTATTTTATATGTATAGATTGAAATAATTGACTTACCTTACTTTAACCACCTCCAAGCGGACTTGAACCTGCGATCTCAGGACCAGAATCAGTAGTCTTTACGCGACGCCACAGCCAGGAAAGAAATTAGCTGCGTTTTAGCTTTGCCTTTGGCGTTCTTTCAATTATACTCTGATTGCTGTTTTTATCCAGTGCCTTCCACCAGACCAGCGCTCCATAGGTTAAAATCGGTCGGATGACTGTAGTGTACATAGCGTAAATGATATGGGGTGACAGCCCCCAGTTTTTCCCGAAAGCCCTTTTACGGGTATAGTACGCCGCTTGGCCCTTCTTTGATCGTTCCTCGCCTCGGAGGAAAGGTTCACATTTGCCTCGTCCAGCTTTGGTAAGGAGAATTCCGGAATTTTTGGTTTCCTTGTGAACAAGAAAAGTTCGATTTTATAAGGGTATACTCCAAGCCCATTTTGTTTCGCCCAGTTTAAACACTGCCCAGCTTACCAATTGTTGGCAAGACATCAGTATAGCCAAGTTATTAGCGTAGGCAACTACCTTTGCTCTACGGACGTGAAAGCTTTCTAATAGTTTATTTAGCACCAAGATCCACAGCAGGGGTGATAAGATAAGGGTGGATTGTCTGCCTGGTGACAAGCAACTAGCAAGTTTGCCATTTTGATTCCACAACTCATGCAACCTACAACCCATTCGGTCGCTTTAACAAATTTCAGTTCGTCGTGCAGAGAGGCAGCCGCACTCTGAAATATTCTGCAGGAATCGCTTCTTCCTGAGTATCTTTAGCCCAATCCTTGCGAGGGTTGGACCCTCGAACAGGAAGTGTTCGACTGCAGACTGCTGAAAATTTGTAGGAATCTTGTTTGCTCATTCCTAAGAAAGCTTTGGTTTTAAGTGGGTCGTAGGACACCCAGAACTGCCGGGTAATCCTGCCAGATCTTGTGCAGTTCCACCTCTGCATGGTCTTCGAGTGAAAAATTTTTGTAATTTTTGTCTTAATATCCCTGACCGAGGCGCCCATATCCAAGTGTGGAGCCGCTCCTTGCTAGTTCATCCGCTGCCTATGCCCATCCATATTAGGGTAAATATGTATTGATTAGAAAAATATGCCAGTTCTCTCCCACTTAAATTCATCCACTAGTTGAAATCTAGCAGAAGTAGAAGAGAGTGGTAGAACGCCGGGGGGAGGGGAGGGGGGATGGGGTTTGAGGGTTTAACCCCCTATTTAGTTACAGTTTTTCAAAAAACTATGCAACAATAAATTTCATGAAATTTTGCTCTCACACAATAATGTGACTCAACTTTGAGATACATGTTAAGGCGCTTATGTTCGCTTATCCTACTACCGTTGTGCCGTTACCTACTGATACGTATGAAAGAAGAAACAAAAATAAATCGAAACCACATTCTCATCGACGCAATATCTACATTAAAGAACTTTGCCTTGCCTTTATTTCTGCTTAGTCCGAAACTTTCATCATTTGCGCCATTTCACATGCCTTCAGCAATTTTACCGCTAATTGAATACAACCTTGATCATTTGACCGTTTATGCTATTCAGAGTAAGGAAGGATATTCGCTTGCCGCTGAATATATACAATATATTATATTTGTTATTTCGGTCATTCATTCCGTTAACGCTTGCCATTTCTGGTGTGTTTGTGTTGCACACCGTAAGTGAATTGGCAAAATCTTTGCTAAGTTGGTCACGTATTTAATGTCGGTTTCACACACTTCAACACGTGCGACTTTTATGCCTTTCATCTTGGCCGAAAATGACCAACAGAGCATTCAGAATTTGAACGGTGTATGGGAGTGAGTATGTAAGGTGGCATTGATTGGGGAAGGCTGCTTGGAGTGAGTGCCTGCGGAATTGTGAAACGAAGGCGGTTGCTGTACGTTCTTTGGCCCACACGCCCTAGGCATAGGGCTTAGATGTATGTATACCTCCTTAGAGGACGGCCAGTAAGCAGTGTTGCAGTCAAGATTTATCTTGAAAATGAAGATTTTTCTTCAAAAAAATATTTTTTAAAAATAAATGTATAACGGGGGAAAAAGGAGCGGTAAGCTTATAAAATAATATCCATGCAAAAATATCAATAAAAAATCGAATTAAAAAGCTCAAAATTGATATGGAACTTTGTCGAATTTTCTTAATTTTTATACAAAGATTGAAGTCTGGACGTACATGGTTTTTGATAGATAACGAGCTATTTTTTCATAAAAGAGAACAAGTAATTTTTAAACAAAAAACACAAGTCACTTCAAATCTCATATAAATATTGATCGTCAATTTCTTCATGATCCAATGACCGGATCTAAACCAAATTAGTATGAGGTACCACCTTTCCGATAAATAGGAATTATCGAAATCAGTTCAAGTGGTCCAAAGTTATGCGGTAATATATATAGTACATAAAAAAAATATTCGCACGAATTAATAAACTCTTCATTTTTTGAAGTCGGGCAAAATTTGCAACATGTCGCGTCCCTATTTATATTTTCGCCAGTGCATATTTACATATGTAAACTGTGCTACAAATTTTATGATGGCACGAGGCAATATTCGTTTTAAGTTTATGTTGTTATAAAGTGGACTTTATAATTTGAAATTGGTAATTTTTTCAACCAACATAATAAGGGCTACTTACAGCCGTAAAGCCAATATTGAATTTCTTTTAAGGTATTTTAAAATGAAGATTTTTTGGGATCGAAAAGATTTTTTTAAGCTTTAAAATCTTATTTTGAAGATTTTTTTGAGAAAAAACATTAAGATATTTAGGGGACCGTCTCTGGCAACACTGGCAGTAAGTAGCAATGCGTGAGCGAAGGTTG
>NW_016192446.1:1661-3428 GCF_001687245.7 Rhagoletis zephyria | reverse complement strand
TCGTGTAAAATCCTGTAAGTTCATGGAGTACTGGATCAGAGCTATTTTTATTTGTTTAGGGCAAAGTTCAGCCATTTCCTCCAAAATACATTGTAACTATCTCTAGATGAAACTGGTACAACATCGGTGTCAATGATGTTCCATGAAATGTGTGGCAGATTTAAATCGCCCAAAACAATCATAGCATTGCATTTACGGTCTCAAGTAAAAAAACTAGCTGCATATATACTGATACGGTAGAATTAGGAGGGATGTAACAAATAGCTAAATAAATATAAATCTTTCCAGCCTGTACACGTATACATTTAAATCCGGTATATTCAATGACAGGAACACTAACTTCCTCGGATGGTATCGATGAATGCACCGCAAAAAGAACACCACCGCCGATTCTGCCCTCGCGGTCACTCCTGTATATTTGATATTCATTTGGAAGAATTTCGGAATTAAAAATATGAGGTTTGAGCCATGTTTCGGTCAAGTAAATAATATTATAATTGCAGTCAAAACCTTTTAAATATAAGTCAGTTAATTTGGTATTCAAACCTCTAACGTTTTGATGGTAAATACTTAAATTAGACTTGCGAGTTAGTTTTTTGAATCCGAATTAAGAAATATCGCAATCGTATTTAAAATTAAATTTACGAATAAATACATCTTTAGTTCTAATTTTAGTCGATATCTATGATTTTATATCATCCGAAGAAGTATATTTAGCAAATCTAGAGACAAATATTGATTTTCTCGGAGGAATTACAACCAACTTTTTGGTAATGATGTCTGAGGTGCGAGGCTCCGAATTATTCGGAGGAACTAAGTTAGACAGTGCAGCTTCAGATGTTGATGGCAACACTGTTAAATAAACGGTTTGACTATTTTTAGAAGTAGACCTAGTGGATATGGCTTTAGATAGCGGAGGCTCCAATGCCTGCGGGCATGGAGAAGATAGATTAATAAGTTCCAAGGACTGGGATGGAGGATTTTTCTGACTAGATTCAGTGGCTGTCTTTCTAGGTGGACTAATAACACGACTACCTTTACTTTCTCGGCTATCCTCAGAGTGTGGAGGGTTGTCGAGACATGTGAAAGACCTAAACATTTTTTCGTAATGCTTAGATTTCTCAACAAGCACCGACAGATCTTTCCCAATCTCAGAAACACCATTTCTGGACTGCCTAAAGACCAACGAAGACCCTTTCCCTCGTTAATAGCGTCTAACACCCTACCGCTCAAACCAGCACATTTTATATGGGCAATCCCATCGCAGAGCCAGCATGACACATAGGAGTCGCTTTTAACGTGGCAATTGGTGTAAATACACGACATGTTTAAAATTATATTTATTTTTAGGTTTTAGAAGCAAAAAAGCAAAAACAGTTTTGAAAACGATGTATTAATCAGTGAACCAATCAGCTGGTAAATATCAGTTGGAAAGCTATGTAGCGAACAGTTTTAAATGCACTGTATATTTGACACCTAATAAACACAACGCAAACAGATGTGACAAAGATGAAACAGCAGAAATGACAAAAAGACAAAAAGAGCAAGATCAATGTGCACAAACAAAAACAATTGTACAACAACAATATATTATATGAAAAAAAATACTAGGCACATCCAAATAAGAATATCAAGTTAAATTAATCAAATTTACAGGAAATTTTGATACTTTACTTATCTTTAACTTGTGCACCAGAAGTTTGTTAACACTTTTTTTAATTTTTTACTTTATTAAGCGTAAACAGCTTTATAAAACACAAAATTTAA
>NW_016192446.1:0-1647 GCF_001687245.7 Rhagoletis zephyria | reverse complement strand
TTTACTTATCTTTAACTTGTGCACCAGAAGTTTGTTAACACTTTTTTTAATTTTTTACTTTATTAAGCGTAAACAGCTTTATAAAACACGAAATTTAAGCAGATCACAAAAACCACAGCTTCACAACTTTGACGTTTGCGTGGGTTATCGGGATAACCAACTCATCAGCCATAACTACGTGGTTAGCTCCGGTGGCGACATGGTATTATTCTAGAACCGAATTTTCGTAATTCGTAGCTACGTTACGAAAAACGAAAAATCGTCATGCTGCAACCCTTGCGGAAAAATGTGCAGCATTGCCAGGTATCAGCTGTTTTTCGAACTCAGCTGTATGAAGGAAAACAAAGTGGAAAGGAATTAAAAAAACACTCATCATGTGCTTGTTTATAATAAAATTGCTCGATTTTAAATATTTTGAGTAAAATTATGGATTTTGATGCATTTGCAGTTATAGCAGCGGAGTAAGAGCGCGCTATGGCAGTGGACTCACAAAGGTATGGAGAGCTACCAGGCATAGTAACCATGGGCGCATCAATTATGACGTTTATACGCACGTATTATTTGAAAATAATAATTTGCAAAATGGTAAAATTTGCCGTATAAACGCTGAGCCAATTTTTTATTTGCAAATAACTAAATCACGCAAATAAGTATTGATAAGTGGTACTATTTGCAAATAAGCGCAAGACGCCGCCATTCTTAGGTCTATTTTCTTTTTATGGTCATCTTATTGCCTGTTTATAATCAAGACGTTGCCATTTTTAACTTTATTTTCTTATTCGATAGTCATATTATTGCCTTTTTATAATCAGGCAATATTAAAAAAGAATTTTTCACCATCGAATAAACAGCGAGTTAGGTATTTGCAAATTATTTTTATTGCGCAGAACCCACGACGAAATTTGCAAAAAAGTGCACAGTGCAAACCGAGTTCATTAATAAGCTATTGGTAGGAAATTTGTAACATTTATCTTAAATAAAATGTGAATCCTTTGATTACACGTGTATGTTAAAGTTTTTGGATTCGGGTTATGCGTTTAGACACAACAACCGAAAATCGTTGTACATTAACTAAACCGGACCCAAGTTTCTCGATAAGGGGCAACAAGTATTCTTTTTTGCTCGTTTATATAAAGCAGTGGATAAAAATATACGCATATGCGAAGGGCAAATTTATCTGTTTAAATGAACACCACCAATATTTCGTGCAAACACACATCGATTTACATTTTTTATTTCGCCTCCGACACAGAATTGTTTTCGTACAAAATTACGCAAAAAAGCTTATTCGTTCGTTTTTAGGCATGTCATTGTTACGAATTTCGAAAGTTCGAAAATACGATTCGGATTGCAGCATACTATTTATACGATTCGTACCAAAATCCGAATACGAAAGAGTTGCAGAATAGGGGTGTATATTTAATCTACATTTTGTTCATAAATAACACAATTATATATATTTTATCCTCGAAAAGAACTTTTTATAATCATGAGGCGAATTTCCCCACAGTAAGTAAGTGTTGCCGTGCTCGCAAAACGAAAACGCTGCACACAACCCAAAAGTACTCCTCGGGGACCAATTGGTGAAAAACTGCTAAAGGGTTTATTACAGTATATACTGTGGTTAAAACTCATGATTCAATAATA
>NW_016192445.1:0-3429 GCF_001687245.7 Rhagoletis zephyria | reverse complement strand
CCTCTCTCTTTGTTTGTTTTGATGGCGACAGCTGCTGCTGAATGATAGTGCCACACTTGAACGGCTGACGCATTCAGTCTGTCTCTGTCTGACTGTTTATCTGACTTTGGACCCAAGAGAGGCATCTACTGCTGCTGAAGTAATCTGTCAACAGTATTTTGAGAAGACCACTCTGGTTATCTCTTTTTATCAACCAAACCTTAGGCGTTCACTGTCGCTCAGCTGAGCAGCATATAAAGCACCAGCCGCTCAAACAACACCGCTGAACACATTTTTAAACTTTTCTCATCTTTCACGCATTTTCGCTATTCATCACAGCTACCCTCTTCAACGCCAAAATCACCATCATGTGCTACAAAGGCAACAAAGGCAACAAAGGCTGCTCTACATTTTGCAGCTGCCTGCTGCTGCTGATCATGCTGATCATCTTCGGCAGCGTCTACTACACCTGGAAGTCCATCTGTAAGGTAAGCAGATTCAGGCCACATCTCTTTTATTATCCTACAAAACTCGTTGTTTTCATCACTAACTCTTTTTCCAATAATCAATTCACCCCACATCAGGCCGTCGACATGATGATCTTCGAGGTGAAAGGCCAGTACTCCTACTTTATCCGCCATCATCCTCACCAAGAAGAGGAAGTGGCCCACCTTTTCTCCGCCTACCCTGGAACCTCCGCTCTGATCACCCTTCTCCTGCTGGCTCTGCTGATCTACCTGCTGAAGAAGTGCTTTGTCTGCTGTTTTTGCGCCGCCTCTTCAGACGACTATCGTCGTGGTCGCCAGAACGTCCGCAAAGGGCGTTGTTGCAAGAAGACTGTGGTGCATAGCTACGCCTACGTCTAAGAAATCAAAAAGCTGCTGAGCTGAGCTGAGATGAGATTCTCAAATTTTTCAGCCAAAACACACAAACAAGAAACACTTCTCTTCTTCTTTCCTTTTGACAATTCTAATCCTCAAACAAACACCAAACATTTCTCCTTTTTCGACTTCCCACGACATGTAATTGTGATTTACCTCACCTTGCCTTTTTGGACGGTATGCCTCTTTTTCTTTGTTTTTTCTTAAGCAGATTGAAAGAAATACCTTCTTTCTCTTTCACTGTGCCTCATTCAAAACTTTCTGCTACAATACCATCCACAGGGGTAAACAAAACCGGTTCGCTCATCCAGGCACATGACAATTATTAGCCTGGCACACTTCAGTGCAGTGTACAGCAGTTTTCTAATTTATGTACGAAATCTACAACACTACCACCACCACCTCCGCGACCATCATTATACTCTTTTTTGTTGCTATTCACACTGTTCACTCTTTCTTTTACGGCTAAATTTCTGTGTGAGAGAAAGAGAAAGAGCATGATAGTATCTGAAAAAAGAAAGCCTTTTTTTACCCTTCTAAGTGCACATCTAATGGAAAAAATGTTCTAGTGTTGCGTAGTGTTAGTTGGCGCTTGCTGAATGGTAGAGTTTGTGGTGCTCATCATCATCATTATTGCAAACATCATTTGTGTTGATTTTTTCATAAGAAGTTGTTGTTTTGAACTTAAAACTCCCGACGAAAATGCCCGACATAAACGCAAACACCGAAAGTGTGATGGTGAACATTGAGCTGAAGGGCAGGAAGGGCTATCCCAGCAATAAGCAGCAAATCGATGCCGTCCGCTCCAGCGCCAAGGTGAAGCTGTACGGTTTTCTGCGCAGTCAGCTGTNATAAACGCAAACACCGAAAGTGTGATGGTGAACATTGAGCTGAAGGGCAGGAAGGGCTATCCCAGCAATAAGCAGCAAATCGATGCCGTCCGCTCCAGCGCCAAGGTGAAGCTGTACGGTTTTCTGCGCAGTCAGCTGTGGTTGCTGCCCGCTCTAGCCGGTCTGACCATTATTCTCCTTTTTCTAATCGTGTAAGGTTTAAAATAAAATATTTTTTGCACNGTGAAGCTGTACGGTTTTCTGCGCAGTCAGCTGTGGTTGCTGCCCGCTCTAGCCGGTCTGACCATTATTCTCCTTTTTCTAATTGTGTAAGGTTTAAAATAAAATCTTTTTTGTACAAAAAAAGTAAAAAATTGACCACTTTTTTACCCATTAGATACCCAATGGCGGTAACAAGTGAGGGGTTAGTTGTAGTTAAAATGGAGCCGATTTTGCCGTACATCAGCGACGCTGGCTCTTTTGGCTCTCAGGCCAGTCTCTTCACTTTGCTGATGAACATAATTGCCACTCTAAGTACAAAGCCTACTTTTTACCTGCCAAAAAATCCTCATACTTTTAACTTTTAATTTTTTCCCTTTCACCAGCCGCCCTATCCGCCTTTGTCCGCTACAAGCAGCTCAAGTACTACTTTCAGGTGGTGATGCTGCCCAAGGTGGGACTCAGCACAACTTCGACCGTTTCAACCGATGAGCAGATTGCGCTGATCCGCCGACTGAACAACGCCAACTTTGGCTCGCTAATTCTCGCTCTCTTTGGCGTTTTTGGCGCCTCGCTGGTGGCCAACTTTCGCAGCAGTGAATGGGTGTGGGTGCACACCAAGGGCGCCTTTCTGATCTTCTTCGGCATCTACGGCTACGCCTGGATCATGGTGTGGTTGAGCAAGAAAGTGGCAGAAGAGACTGGCCTAGAGACGAAGCCCGTTTCGATGGCGGTCTTTCTGGTCATCGGCACGGTGGCCTACGTCGTCTGTATGGTGGCACTGGTGGTGTCCATTATCGTCTGTTGCAATTTGAGAGAGTTTCTTGCAGCCATGCTTCGATTAACCTGGGGCAGTAAAAGTCCTGGATTTTGGTGGCATGTAGTTTCCGCCTGCACCGAGTGGGTGGTTTTTCTGGCCATTGCCCTGGTGCTCTTCTCGATTGCCAATCGAATGAGACTGTTTAAAAGCTGGAGCTCGGTGCGTTTTTCAGTGTAAGTGTTTTTTGAGCTGAAAACAAATCTAACCTGAATGGCTGGACATCACACAAAAAGTTTCTAAAAAAGACATTAACTTTGTGCTTTGATGATGAGCCACAACGTTTACTTTTGATACGCAATTTATTAACACATCAGTTCAATCATTGCTAATAAAAATCATACTTGAACCAATTTTTTTCTAAAAATTATTATTCACAAGGTTTGCGTTGTTGTAAATGCACCCAAAATGAAACCTGAAAAATCAGCTATAAAGCAACAAAAAAACAGTTATCTGTATCCGGTTGCGTTTGATAGGCAGGCATTTCGTCCAAGTGCAAGTAGTGGTTCACATGGTGCAAAAATGTGTAAAGTCACTTTGCAAGCAATCCTTTGGTGATTCAGTTGGCGACAATAAGCAGACAGAAATGGCACATCTAAAAAACAATGTCAAAATTCAGCTGACTGTCAAAATGCGCTCCAAGTGGAGGCAAAAGATTCGCCAGTGTCTCTGTGACCGTCTGTGGCTGGTGCCCGTTCTGGGA
>NW_016192444.1:0-3429 GCF_001687245.7 Rhagoletis zephyria | reverse complement strand
TCACCAGCAGGCGCGCATCTGTCCACCACTTCGGCTAAGTAACGCCTGATAGTAATGCTGCGGGCCAAATGCTAGCAAAGGTCTGTTGTGCAGCCGAGGCAGTGGAAGATGCTTTTCGCATAGCCGGTTTCGTAGCTACATAGCTAACTAACTAACTGGTCATTGCCAAATAACTGTTGCTCAACAATAGACGCTATCACGTCGTCACGGTCATTGTTGCAATGTGTTGTTGTGTTGTTTTGTTGTTGACGCTTTGAAGATTTCGCTTTAAATGCGCCGTTTTTTTTCAGTTACTGCCGCTGTCTTCTTTGTTCCTAAGGCATTGTCAAAGTCGCATTTTTTTTTGTTCAACGATTTTCTTGGAATTTTTTAGAATTTTCATAAATAAAGTTTTGTTTTTTTTGCTGCGTGTTCATTTTTTAATTTTTTCACCTAAACTTTTCTTACTTTTTTTCGCTCAAAGAATTTCTCATTATTTCTTTGTTAGAACATTCATATACTGCAATTATTATTTATTTGTTGCTTCTCTTTTTCGTTTTCTTTTCTTTTTTTGTGTTGTTGTACACAAATTTCCAGTAATTATAAATTAAGTTACCGCACTGCTTGAACAACTGACACTCGCTCTCACCGGCGATAGTACAAAACTGACAGCGCATGCAAGAGCGTTGAAGGCCCAAAGCCCAACAGACAACAAACTCGAGTGGTTGGCATACCGCCAGCGTATGTATGTACGACTTTAAAGCCACACACGTTACAGCGCGCCTATTACTGCATGCCCATATATATGTATGAAAGAGTGTAGATATTTACAAACAATCACCGCACACGCATTCATTCCCCTTAATTGTCTGAAAAACTTTGTTCGCGGCGAGCGAGAGAGTCGGCGCACCATCTTAGACGTACGGCTTTTTGGTAAGACTTACCAGCGGCTTGACGGCCTAAACGGTAACCACACGTTTGCGGCTCAAAGAACGGCGAAACCTTCATAGACGCAAGCTACTAACTAACTGCATACGAGGGTAGGCTGAAAAGTTTTGAGTCTAAGTAGCTTTAAGCGTCATTAAGGTCTTGTCCTGCGTGGTGTCACTAATTGCTAATATTCTAAATAGTATAAATACCAAATTCCATGTCACTAATATCACTATATATAAATAAATTGGGCTACAAAGCTGTCAACAAATTCCTCACAAAGAAGAACAAAATTCCGACGGAAATATTTTTAGATAAGACTACAGTGTATGGGGAGTTTGGACCCTTATTTTCCACCAGCAAACGTTGGAGCTGATAATTTAAGTATGGCAGGGAATCGGTGGATCCGGCAGCATGATCCAGTGTCAAACGAGGAGTCTATGCGGTGGATATAAAAGGTAAAAAAGCCGCCACGGAAATTTAAAGTGGAGAGATCAGCATCCAAGCTCATGGCCACAGCTTTTTTAGGAATGTGAATTCTTCATCGACTATCTCCCTAAAAAAAACTATAATAAACGGTGACTATTATGCCACATTGTTGACTAAAGTGCCTTAAGTGGTTGTCGAGTAACGGAGTGGCAAACTGGCCAAAGGAATCTTTTTTTGCGAGACAATGCACTCGGCGTGATTTAGCCGAGACTGAACCGCCCATCATACAGTCCAGACCTGGACCCCAGCGAATCACCAATTCGCAGGAAAACCTTCGAGTACGAAGATTTTCGAGTGAAACAAATGAAGACGACGGTAGACGAGCATTTCGCAGGCAAAGACGGTGAATATTTTTTCACTGGGTTAAAAGCCCCTATGATAAATGTAAGAAGTGTATTGAAGTAGAGGAAGATTATTTAGAAAAATAAAATTTTCTTCTATCAGCTATCGCCTTAAGCTCAAAACTTTTCAATCCCCCGCGTACATACATACATATAAAGCATAATCGAAAAAAGTAAAATAAATAACGATCGCTGTTTTTGCTCATTCAGTCAGCCCCTCGCTCGATCAAAATGCTAATGCCGACTACATATACGTTTACTTGGCTAGTAGTCCCGTCTTGTGCCGGCCAGCAGTGTGACCAGATGTTCGCAAAAAGCGAAGCAAAATTCGGTTTTAAAAAAGGTTAGAAATAGTTAAATGCTATGAAAATTGAAGTCAAAAAGAAGTCCGTCATTCCTTAAAAACATACATACTTCAATATATGCAAAAAAAAAGTTCAGTTTACGATAAGAAAAATGCAAAAATTTCAATATTGCAAATTTTAAAAATACGGTTTAAAGCTAAGTTCTTGGTATTACATATTTTTTTTAAAGCAAGGAAAGTATTTTCTCCAAAAAATTGTACCTTGCACTGTTATTGTAATATTTCAACGGTAAATAATAGTTTTATAAATTTTAAAGCTTTTTAGTAGCTTAGTTACTTATTTTTATAGTTTCGGTCTGAATTTTATTACGAATATTTTAAGTAAAAAAGACCAGAAAAAAGCCACGAAGTTAGATCTAAATTTCTGAGGCTATAGCATAAAAAGGCTCGCCTGTTCACACTGCCGGCCAGTCAGCTAATTGTTTGCTTCTATATTACCTTTACAAAACATACATATGTATATACACACTTCTATAGAAGTAAATCGACTTTGCACGCCTTATGCTTTGCTCTGTTTTGTTTCCGCTCTTCTAGCGTTTACCGCCGCTTCATATCAACAAGCGCCGCCGGCTTTGCTTTCTTACCCACAAGCTTCATAGCAAACTATTATACGTACATATCTTTGTAGGCTTGTAATATCCAAGCACATGGTATGCAGGTGTATGTGTGTGTGTGCTTTCTTTCATTCATACAAACATTATTTTACTCTTTACTTTTCTTATACTTTTTAATAATTAGCTACATTGCTATAATCTGCGCTTTCTTGATTTCTTTCTTGATTTGTATTCTTTAAGATGTTCGGCGGACAGTGTGCGCGAAAGGTATGAGTACTAAAAAGAATGCCCGGAGCTGGAGTCGATTGTCCTCATCATTATCATAGCCTGTGCGACTCCTACGGTGGCGTTTCTATTACATTTTTTACCTTAATTACTCGGAGTGCCTACGAATCAGTTAGACTTTTCGTGTGCCAAATCGCTTCCAAGCTTACATTTACGACACAGAGAATACAGAGATGACTAGACTACATAGCATAGTTTCAGGGGGAAATAGTACTACCTTCACCGATATCCAAGTAGGTCAGAGACGATCGGCTCTAGAAAAGTCCACTCACAGAGGCATATTGGACAGGATAAAACGGGCTGCCATAGTGAGGCTCTGAGGATTATATTAAATGTTCTACCCACCGAAGTATACGATAGACATCAAGCCAACTACAACGCCACCAGATTTAATGGAGCTAAAACATGTACAGACCTCATGTTCGGTCACTCGAAAAATCTGGACACCATTTTAGCAACCCTACATAAGCGGGATTACACCAGCCCA
>NW_016192443.1:0-3429 GCF_001687245.7 Rhagoletis zephyria | reverse complement strand
GAGTTTTCACTGCTTTTTTAACTTTTCTTCTTTAGCGGCTCTTCCCCTTCCCCTCCGAAGCGCTTTGCCATTGCCATTGCCATTGCCTTTGCTGCTGCTGATGCTGATGTGTGGTTGTTGTTGTCCTATTTTATTGTCTATTTGTTGTTGATTGTATTTGTTGTTATCCGGCGCGGCTGTTTGAATTTGTCACCAAAGATTTTGTTGCCAAGCGAGCAGCGGAAATGTGCGTCGCCAGCAGTAGCAGCCACAGCAGCAGCGGCAGCGGCATTGCCGGCAGCAACAAGAGCACAATGAGAACTACGCCATAAGAAAACAATAAGCAAAAAAAACTGTCTATCTCCTTCATAGCTGAAATGTATGTAAAGTAAAGTAAAGTCTCTTCACTTCCCGGTCGAACTTGGCGAAGGCTTCTTTTGCCGCCTCTTGGCTGTTGGCTCGGGAGTTCACACATCCTTTCATGGCCTCAATCATGGACTGGGACTCGCATACCATTTTTTATTGACAGTAAATGAGATTTGTTAGGAGCGGTTTATGGTAATTGACGTCGCAAACTTGAATTTATTTTTAATTTTCGCTATTCTCTCTCCCATCGAAATGTATATGTATGTATGTATGTATGTATGTACACACATACATATATATGTATTGCAACCAGGCAATTATAAACAAGCCGTTCTTCACCACCTTCTTCAATATGGTTTTACTTCAACCCAAATTCCATTTTAATCGTTGCTTAGTTGAATTTGTGGCAGAAATTTTTTACTTTTGATTGACTTTTAATTAAAATGCAAATCACTCATTTAATCGACTTTCACTTGGAATACCTTAGGCGTTTTTCATCTTAAGCCTTGCGCACACCAATGCGATAACGATAGAAATCGAACGCAACACGAGCAGCTAACGCAGCGAAATTTGTTCAACGGCGAAGGGAATTTGAAAAGTTGATTGTAACAAAATGGACCAAATCGAGGAAAAATTAATTTGCTATGTGAAAAATCATCGAATTTTATTTGTTTAACAAGAAAAAAGATTATAAAAATGTAAGAAACTAAGATAAGGTATGGATGAATTTGGAACTAAGCTCAACCAAAGTGGAAAATGCCAAACATTTATTTACATATGAGTAAAAATTTGTGAAGTGGGCCACCATTTTTTCGAAGGTTGAGCTTTTTTGTGCAATTACCTGTTTATGTTTCACAATGATAAAAGCAAAATACAAGTTTCACAATTTTTCGAAATTCGAATTATTTCGGAAATTATAGCTATTAATATTTTTCGAAATTCCTCCCATTTTTATTTTTTATTTGGCCATCATTTTTTTTTTTTATGACATCGTTTTGTNCTCCGAAGTTACGTGATTCATGCCCTGATTACTTTTGTATGGAAACTTTCTTGCGACAAAATTGCACCATTGCCATAATTTTTTACCTGGCAATCATTGCAAAGTCAAAGTCGCGAAACACAGGTTTTTCATTGTCTTCAAGAAGAAGTGCATTAGTTAAGGCTACTTCGAAATATAATCGTAAACACTTTTCTTTTTCACTTACGCGTGGCATTTTTTATTTTTTATTTTACATTTGCAATCTGGAGTTGCGATAGGTTGTTCGTACAACTTTGTTTCGCCAAAAATGCAACTTCGCGTCGTTTTATGAATCGCACTTTTGTTATTCTACATATTGTACAATCGCAACTCTATCATTATCGTTTTTGTGTGCATGCCCAATTATCGCTATCGCTATCTGTATCGCATTCGCGTTGGTGTGCGCTTGGCTTTAATCTTGAATATCAATGGCTACAGTAATTTGTAGGCAAATTTTGAGGAACAAATTTAAAATATATATGCGAGATTTATTTGCAACTCTGAAACTTGAAGGTTACAAACATAAATATGTATGTATGCCAAAGGCATTTCCGACTTTTCATTCAAATATGACTGTTTTACCACTATCTTTTCTTGTTGTTGATATCGAAAAATAGTTCAAGTTTTGGATTCGAATCATGTTTGGTATTACGCCCCAGCGTTCTCCACATTTCATTCTTCATCTTTTCTAAGCAGGGCGGATGTGCACGAAATTTCAGCCAAAGCTGCAACGTTTACCATATTTGACCACTATTTACATAGCGTCGTCACACTGTGTGACATAGGCAATACAAATATGGCCGCTATAGAAGAACTGCTAACTTCTTAATAGCGAAATTAACAGATCCAGCTTATGCGGTGCGACATAGAAATAGCAAAACAAACCACATAACCTCATTTACGGAGATCTTCAAATGCAGCATTACAAACATAAATGGCGGTTTGACGAATCACGAAAGCAGACAATATCAGGGATCCCAGAGAAAGCGCATACAAATGGTGTTATCAGCTCTAATTGGGCCCTCGTCATGAGATACTTTTACCAACCAACCTACCAAAGATGATGACGCTGTAAGCAATCCCTACGGGTTGTAGTGCTGTGGCTTTGCCATTTAGCAAACTCTGGATGAGCTTTGGGGGATGTATCAAGCGAGTGGTGCAGGATTTGGGAAAATGATTTTTTTTTACATAGATATGTACATACATACATACATATGCGTGTAAAACTTGGATTAATCGGTCAAAAGCTTCACTTTAAGTAGCTCTTGATAAATCTGCAAATTATGGTATAGTGTGATGTCCCATGTTGTATACCTAAGGAATTCACTGAAGAGAATTCATATGTAAATGCTGAACGCATTCCTGGCCGCAAGTTTGGTTAAAGGCCTGTGCCACATTATATGTTGTTATTATTCTTCAAAGATAACTCTGATCTTGATGACTGCCCAAGGGTATGTAGATTAATTTTTCTTTGAATTATTTCCAGAACGTATCCAAGTTCCTTCCCTTTCTGCCAAAGATGGTTTTATCCTTTTCCAGAAGCGAATGACACCGTTTTACTCGGGTAGACTCCCACTTCTACAACGCCTCCGTCAGCGGAGAGACATGTAGGCTATTTTTCGGTCAATCGGTTTCCTCTCCATTCTCTTCCTATCAAAATCAAGATTGGGTACCACTTAGCCCTTACCGTCATCTGCATCCCTCATCTGCTGCTCTTTGTATGCTGTTTAGATTTTTAACATTTTATTACTTGATAAGCTCAGATCCCCGAACCAGGGTCTTGTGATAGCGGTATATATCCACATCGCAAGTTTGGGTTTTAGTCTCCACTTTCTGCCAAAGATTCTCGTCGAAATCGTAGTACGACAAGTAGGCTCTCGGCCTACGATTTTCGACATTGATTTTTCAGTAAAGTAGTGTACAGCATGAGTCCCAGATGCTTTGCTCTGGAAGATAATGTGCCGCCGAATAGCGGCCGACTAGCCCACACGCGGTCTACACCACAGGCTGTCTTGTTTCTTATTGAAAAAATAAAGCGTCTATCTTTGGGGCTGCCTCTAGGCCTC
>NW_016192442.1:0-3429 GCF_001687245.7 Rhagoletis zephyria | reverse complement strand
TTTAAGTGAATTGATAAGATGAAGTAAATATTGCCTTGCGGCTGACAAAAGAAAGAGGTTTAAGAAGGCTTACATTCGAAAATATTTTTGTGGAACATTACTACCTGTTTGAAGATTTTAATTTAATTTAATTGGTAAGATAATTTAAATATTGCAAAACTGGTATAAAACTAAAAAGGTTTAGGAAAGTTTATTGCCGAAAATATTTTTGAGGTTTGAAAAATTGTATTTAATTTAATTTAAATATATTCACAAAAAAATGAAGAGTGCTTCATAAATCGAAAGTTTGTTTGAAAATCTCAACTCATAAAGCATTCAATTCATAAACAGAAGTGTAAATAATTTGCCAGCTTTTGATTGAGTGCCTGCTGCAGAAGGCGTTTAAGGATTTTAAAACTTCATTTGTAGCACCCCTTCGTTTTTTTTTTCTTTTAGGTATTTGTTATATCATTACAAGTTTCAATTTTCTACTGCAACCAATAGAGGAGGGTGTGCTCAATGACCTCGAAATGCGCTACTGAAACCCTTTGAAACTGGCAAAAATATTCATGATTTTTTTGAAAAGCTAGTCTTGCCACGACAACTGAAGCTGTAATATTTTTGGAGCTTATTTAAATTTTAAATTGTCTTAGGTTGCATAACCAATTGTTAGGTTAACATATACATATATACATGTACAATATTTTTCTAGCCAGAGGCAAGAGGAAACATTTTGGAAGTTGTCCCCAAACCTATCTCGGAAATTTTTTTTGGGACCACTCTAATTTAAATAACTGGAAAACATCCAAATAAATACAAAATAAAAATACAATTTAAAAACCAATTGCCGTATTCAAATACGCGCAAAAATATTATCCAATTATTTAGTATAGTCGAAATCGCGCCACGCAGCTTCCGCCGCCGCTACTTCGATCGAATCGAAATTTTCGGTTTGTTATAAAAATAACTTCTGCAATTTGTTGCAAGTCAAGTAAAATATTTATTTATTTATTTATTTTTTCGTAAATTAAACACGTTTTTAATATGTTCATGTGCAAATATGTACATATGTGTGTGAAATTTTTGCCACCTCCAAAATACATTCTTCCTTTTTCCGTTTAGCTTTTGAAATTTTGCCAAATTTTGATTTGTTTTTATTTACGTTTTCAAATCGGTTTGTTGTACTTGCGATTCGCGAACGCTGCCACTACTAATAGCGCTATTTGCTTGTATATAAAATTTTGAAAATTTATTGCTAATATTATTTTTGCGTAGCGCGCATTATAATGTGTAAAACTTAAGGCAGGATGTTTTTAGATGTACTTAATTATCAGATAACATTGGCTACAGAAAACAAAAACCAAAATGCTGGAAAAGCAAGTACCGACACCTGAGTGGAAGATCGACACCTCTCGGCAGCCAGTTCGAAAACGCTCTATCTCAGAAAGCTTTTCAAGAACGCCCAATTTCAGAATTTAATTGCAGAAGCATCTCAGCATTCGGTTCAAACCGCCTTATCAGCTGCGGATTCAAAAACGCACATTTTCTCGGCACACTTTCGTCACAAGTCGAGATAGAGCGTTTTTGAACTGAATTCTGAGATAGGATGTTTTTCAATAAAATTATGAAATAGGGCGTTTTCTCGAACTGGCTGCCGAAATAGCAAATTTCTAAGCTTTCAAGTGTACAAAGAATAATAACGCGATCTTTCCCGGGGATACAACACATTCCTTAATATTCACAAAAATTAACAAAAAAAAAAACTCGTTGAAAACCGCTATTTTCGTTACATTTAAATTGAACGTTTGCTTAATAAAATTATTTAAAAAATGTACGCTTAAATACATTATTACCTTCTGTATGCGGAACCATCACTGCTTTTTAAGAATACAATGCAGAAATCAAAATATTAACTCAAAACCGTCACGATCTTTCTAGACAGCGAAAATTTATTTATAAGCAGCGTTTGAATATTCTGTTTCCGGTCAACGGTGTGCGTTCGCTGTTCAAGTTAGATAAGTGAGGGGTGACTGGGAAATGTTCTCTATCGGATGTGTGTAATTTTTCAAGTTTCTTTCAAAATGTTGTCAAATTGGTTTATGGCCGTCTAAATCGTTAAAATACCCCTACGTGCGACGGGTACACGCAAATGTTTTGTAACGATTCAAGACACGTGTTATGAAACAGATGCTGCCTTGAAGGTGACTTAAAAAATGATTGACTGGAGAGTTAAAAAATATAAATAAATAAATAGTAAAATAATTATTTACAAACTCAACGGAAAAGTACCCCAAACACGAGTAACTGTATATTTTAAACACGGCAAATATGTTTAATGCAAATTTTAGACGGCTATAATTTATTCTTTTTAACAAATTTTTTTTTTAATATTTTACCACCAATATGCCAGACTTTTTTCACACTTCAGCCAACCAAGCAACTAGCCAGTCAGCCATGCGTCTGTCAGCAGANCTGTAACGAAGTAAATGATAGCTTTGGGTTTTGGAACCTAATTCATGTGATTGGTAAACAATTTGGAGAGCTTTCTGGTTGATTAATTGCACACCATCTTCGTCAGAAAGTGCAAAAAGCGATTTCGTAGCACATGCTAATCATATGGGGAAGAGACCTTAGGCTTTTTTTTTAAGAAGATATAACAAAAATTTGCTCCAGCATTTGCTGAAAGGTAAACAAAAGCTCTGTGTACATTTTTAGCGCATAATTTCAAAAACGTTTGCACTCAATGCAAATAAGCTCAATTATTGCTAATGAACTTTAATCATCGATTGTCATTAAAATTGCTGACTTTTCACGCACACTTACTCACATCTCTGAACAATTAATTTTCCAGCAGAGCACAGCGTACACAGTTCACTGAATTCCATTGGGGGGACAGCAGTCTGAACTTCAGCTGAAATTTTGGTTTAAACAGTTAAGAGAGGCAGCGATTGTTAATGCGTTCAAGTGAATGGCTGTCAATTAAAGCACTGAATTATGCACACCTAATAGGTATTGATGGAGAGCCATATGCTACTTAGGCCGGATTAATTTTTATGGAAGATTTATCCGACTACGCGCGTATGGGATTCTGCGTGTAATTCTAAGCAAATTTTCGGAAGAAACCATGGGTCTAAAATCAATTTGGTCCTTTGCCAAAATGCGAAAATAGGCTTCTTAGCATTTTGCTGTAAATTTCGTGTAAAAACATGCTTTAAGGGTTTTTTGGTATGATGAATCCATTTCCGAACTTATCTTTTTCTTAAAACTTCCACCAAAGGCGGAACAGTGAAAAACAGTTGAAATTATTATTGCAATTCATTCCATAACACCCAAGCTATACAGCTGTCCTTCTGTACATATGCTGCTATCACGGCTATAGTAAAATTGAAGCAGAAAGAGAGTATAATATCTTTACATTAGGGCTGTGCGATTATTCGATTACTCGAGCAA
>NW_016192441.1:0-3429 GCF_001687245.7 Rhagoletis zephyria | reverse complement strand
TTATAGCTGGACATTGGGCTGCTTTTTAGTCTAACACGATGTCTGTGCCCCATTGGAGTGTGTTGTTTGTTAAATTTCTCGTTTTCGTCGCAGTTAGCTGCCAGAAAGCCAATGTAACAGGGAAGGCAGATTGCCTCCAAGAACTAGATGCGTATACTACTACCTATCTACGTGCGTTAGTACGAGTATGACTAATTTATGAGCATGCAAGTATGTACATTAGGGTGAAACCAATTTTGGATTTTCTTTCGGGGCACACTTAAAATGTGCCAATAGGCTATAAAATAGGATTGACAAAGTTTCAGTCCAATCCGATTATGTTAATACGTGCCTCATTGGGGTTAAACTTAAGAAAAACAGCGATTTTTCACAAAAATATCCTACGGGCTCGTCCTTAAAATCGAAACCATTTGTTCCCGGAACCTGAGTATTATTTGATAGGAAATTTTATTTTTATTAATTTTGAGCCTAATAATATTTTTGTCTACACTAACTTACTAGTTTAAATAAATATATTTTTAACTATATCGAGCCCTAACCGCCAAAAAGACGTAATCGACATTTTTTTAAATGTTAGTTTTGATACAGAAATGTTCCTAGGGCATCTGATGTATTTATGCATGAAAAAAATAAAAATGAAAAATAAAATGTCGTTTAAATCTTTTTAGTGGTTCAATATTACATAATTTATGTAATTATATTGTTAAATTATATATGTACCATAACATTACAATAGAATTTGTGATAAGTATCTGCAAATGAAAACTTCGTTAAAATCAACTTCCAAAATATGGTGACTACATGCTATATAAAGGTAGATTTTTCCGTAAATACTGGTCGCCATAAGGGAACCAACATACACACACTGTGCTGGAGAAATTATTATAGAAAATTCTTATTTATTTAGCGTGTCGTCACCTTAGTTTGGAAGTTGTTTTAAACGAAGTTTTCAAACAAGATAGACAAAAAGAAAAAAGCGTGGTATAATAAAAAGGTTTCTTTATTTTATTTCTTAAAATACTGATACCGATGTATGTAAAAGAATAGTCAAAGGTGTAAGAGTAGTTAATGACACAACTGAGAAGGGAGTAAAATTAATTCAAGATTTTAACTTATACTTGACAAAATACGAAGAACAATGACAGTTTCTATCATGATAAAAAAGCAGTAGGTAATTTCACTTGAAATTTTTTTGACGGATAAAGGCATTTTTGAAGTTTCATAACTCGTGCATATTATAAGCTGCGTTGCCACATTGTTAGGAATACAATATAAATGATTGTATTTCGGGAGTATCTACTTTTTTAATGGGCCATAGTCTTTTCTGACGATCCTAGTACCTGATAAGAAAAAGATAGTTCCATTTTAAAATATTTTGCTGATACTGGTATTCTTGGAGTTTTAAAATTTGTAGCAATGATTATTATACATTTATGGCATTAGTACAACAAACTAGAGAATTCTTCTTCCGTGTTAACTTTTATTTTCTTCGTCTTGAAACAAATTATCTTAACTAAATATATAAATACCGTTGCCTGGGAAAAGCTTGTCTTATAGTACTTTCGGAAGGTTTTGGAAAATCGCAATTGAAGTTTGGAATGCGATTTCCAACGACGATAAATTTTCTCTAAAGTCTCTGAGAATGTTTCACGAAATTCTTAAATTCTTTTATTTTTATGTTAACTATTTTCAGTTAAAGATTTTATTAACTAAAATTTTGTAGTATACCAATAGTATGCTACATTTGTCAACAATTTTGTAGCCACTTTGTATGACATATGTACCTACCACAAAATGTAAACTATACTAAAATAAGGATACTCTTTACTCAGTATCTCGGAAACAAAAGGAGACATCCGAAAAATTATAACACCAATCGAAATATGTATCTTATTATAAAATATATAACTTATAACTAACAATCGGCAAATGGCACTTACGAAAATATAGAGTATATTGCTTTGTATAATTAACATAACAGCATTTATTATTACATAAAATGGTTTTGTTTTTGCTAATATTTATAACTGTTTGGGCAAAATACACTGAATAAATAAATAATAGTTTGGGAAAATTTTCTTCACTGACGTCACAAGCTTCTAACCACTTAAACATATATTTCTAACAAAAGGGAGCGTTGGAAATTGAAAAAACTTCGGCCCGGAATCAAACAAATGTACAGAGTTTTTGCAGCCCTTAAACGATCAACTAATTTTTTTCTTTTTATTGTTTAAAAAGATTGATTTTTTCATCGTTTGCATGTACATACATATGTACACATGGAAATCTTTTGTTTTTAATTTTTCCAAAGGCAGTCAAAAATATAATTTATATATTGTAGCTGGTAGCTTTATTTCGATGAAAATGTCATAATGCCAGCAAAAGTCAAATGGCTAACATGGCGNTATGTACATACATATGTACACATGGAAATCTTTTGTTTTTAATTTTTCCAAAGGCAGTCAAAACAAGTAAGAAAGTCTAAGTTCGGGCGTAGCCGAACATTAAATACCNCTACCTTCTTTTTTGTATCATGGTTTCTATTACAGTTGTATCTGAATGTGGCATCTTTTTCCGGGCTCTTCAAAAGTTATATTATTGAAGGCATTACCACCTTAAAAGTACGTTTACATATAAATATAATGTCAATCAAAGATCATTTGTTAATCACCCGTTTACATATTCAATCTCGGATTATTAGCGGTAAAATTTGTTGTGCTTGTTTTTCTCACAATTCAAGGAAAAGTTAAATTTCTTCTCTGTGCCACTGTCATCATTTTTCAGCTAAATTAAACAAATTAAATATATGTATATACATATTTCAACTTAATATTTTGTCAAAATTACCATTACAGATCTTTTTCTCTTGCCAGCGTCCATTTTTTTTTACTTTCACACTTGACATTTCTCCTCTTCTTCGCAAAAATAATTGATAAAACTAGGTTGGACACCGAAAAGTTTTCGGATAAATCTGAGATTATTTTATAATTACAGATTAACAAGGGACGAATTTTATATGGTCAATCTCTTGTTCTAACGAAGGAGGAGTTTTGTATTTATTTAACAATATAAATCAAAAAATCTATTTGAACACTATTTATTCAACAATATAACTAATAAAATATATCTAAATTAGATTGGCCTTAAACTTGGAAATCCCATTGTGTAACCTACTGGCACATTTACAGGGCGGCCCGTAAGATAGTGCCGAAAAAAGTTTGCCGTATACCTTGTAACCACCCCAATGTATGTACATACTTATATACATATATGTGCACTCGAGCAACTTGTATGTAGAGTGGACCGCGTTTATGAAATTTTATAGTAAAACAAAGCCGGCACCTGTGGATACCCCATGTGAAACAAAAATAACTGAAATTAAATTTGCGTCTCTGCACTTTCTTCAGTGCCATCAACATATCTAAAATA
>NW_016192440.1:0-3430 GCF_001687245.7 Rhagoletis zephyria | reverse complement strand
CGCTTGGTTTGTCAAACCGCTTGTGTGGTGTATTTCGCTCTTAAGACGAAGATGCAGACATGAACGGTTCTTGGTATGAAATGCTTCGATATGGAAGATACGGTTATAAGAGCGAAAACCCGATGGCGCCAGTACTAGGGATTCAAGACTTGTAGGGGTCTCCCTCTTCTTGACATGCACTGTAACCACCTAGCCGATTTTCTCCGAGTTCAACATACAATGCCGTCATTTTTTTCTACTCGCTTTGGTACAGAAAAAAAGAAAAAACGAAGTGAAGCCAGTACCACTCCAACTGATCGTTCCAAGCGCATTTCCTTTACACCACTAGCGAGTACCGGCGGGAGTAGCGGGAGATCAAAAAGTTAGCGGAATGAAACTTTTCCAAGAGGGGAAGAAAAGTTATAAAGGTTGTCACTTAACCAGGAAATCACGGATTAATAGTCCGGCCCTTCTGGCTGAGATAAACTTTAATATTTATTCCCTCTCGAGTATCGAAAATGGGCCAGCAAAAACGGTGCAGAGTAAAACAGGGCTTGCATTATTTACCAAAAGCTACAAGTTCCACGATTAAAGGCACCTGAAATGGCGAATATGGAACTTACGATTAGTGAATCCGCGAAATATCTGCGATTCATACCTGATAAGAAATTAAACTGGTCACACTGCGAAATCTATCCGGTTGAAATCGAATATTTGCGGTCATACCCCCATTCTCGAAGGTATTAGGCTGGCGGAGGTAACGGACTATTGCGTGCCAACAACGACCTTCAGCAAAGGTTATAAGGTAGAAATCTCTAGCAAAAAACAATGGACCCTGAACGCTCCGGGATCCGGGGACTATATTCAGTTCTACACTGAAGAGTACTCGGAAGAACGAGGAGAAAACAATAGACTCCGCCTACCGGACCACTGTAGCGTCTTTCAATCCAAGCCCAACGCTGACTAAACGCCCACCTATTCAGCAGCAGACCACACGAGGTCAGGGGAGCCCCCAGACCCTCCCTATCCTAAATTAATTCCTCGATGGTTCCCTGTGCGACCTCATCAGCCATGCAGTAGCCAGCGAGTTGGCTATGACCTGGAACCTAAATAATCTTAATAGCAAAATACTCAGACGCGGTCGATAGGTCAGTCAAACACTCCCTCACCGTTTTCGAACGCACCGTCAGGAAGCCAAGAGCCCTGATGGCAGCTTGGCTGTCAGAATAAATATTTACCTCCTTAACAGATGTTATACTAGAGAGCAACCAATCCGAAGCCTCTTTTATCGCGGCCACCTTCGCCTGGAAAACACTACAGTAAAACTCTGGTAACCTAAATTTCAGGTTGATGGAGAGCTCTTCGCAGAAGACACCTCCGCCCACCTTCCCATTCAGCTTCGATCCATCTGTAAATAAGTTTACAGGTCCTCGATTCCAGATACTACACTCCTCCCAGTCTCCCCTCGCTGGAATGTGGGTGGTAAAAGATCCGTTCGTGCCCAGAACCGGCGTGCAGTGGTCTGTCCGAGTCGGTAGGAACCAGAAGCCTTTGAGAAGGCGATATATCTAGCAAAATACAAAAGCGATTACTCAAATTCGCCAACTCTACATTCTGGCCTAGAAGGTTAACGAGATCCGTACCCCCACGGGCTCTATGGTGCGAACTAAGTATGCTGGTGTGTCTACTGGCTGGTTCCCAAATACACAAGGTTCTCTACTTTTTGACATTTTAACTCTATACCGATTTGAAAATACCTCCAAAAATCGGATTATTCTAATTTTTAAACATTTTTATGCAGACCTTTTAAGACTTCTATCAACTGAGGTGATTTTTTGGAAAAAATAAATTTTATTCAATAAAATCTCAATTTTTGTAGGTATTTTAAAATAGGTCCAGCTCACCTAAATCTTCATATATTTATGAAATTTGTTTTCGTACGTTTTAAAATATAATACGTTCCTATGGAAAAACTGTACCTATTTTTTTTTTTTGTGTATGGACAGTGCTGCACCCTAATGTACATATGTAAACCAACCATTTTGGGAAAATTAGCATATCCATTTCGCACATAATCCTTAAAGCTACTCATAAACTTAGCTTGTCTAAAAAAAAAACAACAAACTAATGAAGTTCTTCACACAGCATGATAAATGGTAAGAGCAAGTGTGATCACTTATGAATCCCTCTCTAAGAATATGCAAATATTAGAAATTCCCACAAAAGAGTTTTACAACATGTCAAGAGTTCATTAGGATTTTTGATAATCTTGTAATAAGCACGTACACAAGAAACGCCAAGCAATATTTTAGCTAATTTGCATACTTATAAGGAAGAAAAAACAAAATCCAAAAAAAACAAAAAAAAAAATCGGCAAAAATATTTTCACACAACATAGTGCGAATGCAAATTGTGTGCGAACAACACTTAAAATCGCATTTAAATTCGATTTGCATAATCTTTCTGCACTCGCGCTGAAGAAAATTGCCATTCAAAAAACAATAACTCACAATAAATGAACACATAACAACTATGCCTACCCTGAAGAAAACTACCGGAATTTATATATGTACATATGTCCTTGCGAATTTATGTTGTGTGATCTTTTAATGCCGTACGGACCACGTGACACGACAACTCATCAGCAGATTGCGATCGATTTCAGCACCTTCGTTGGCCCAAAGAGGCTAGTAGCGCCTTTGATGATTAGCAAAATTTATTTTGGCAAGGGTATACCACTACTGATATATGTACATACATACACACTTTTGTGTGCAGTCAAGGGTTGTACTCTGTTAATGAGCATTGCATTGTGTACACAGCAGAAGAAAGTCAACAACAGCTACAGCTATTTATGTACATACATATGTATGTAAGAATTGGCATTGTTCAGGCCACACGCTTTCGCAAAATGTTCGCCTCAGTGTGGTATTTGTTGCATTCTTTTTCGCATCCTTATCCGCCTCAATGTTGGTGCAATAGCAATAAATCGTCAATTGTTAATGATTTTAGATCAATGAAGTTGTTATGTGAAAACAATGCGCCGTTTGGGTTTGAGTTTTCAGAATTAAGGTAGCTGGTAAATTAAGTTGCATACTTGTGTTGTTTTTGTTGTTTTTGTTTTGCCGAATGGCGAAAAAGATACAGAGGATATACAAATGGATGCGTGGGCTGAAGCAAACTATTCATTGCGAAAATGTAATTTTACTGAAAAAAATCAGAGACTTTAAAAAGTTGGTTATTATTTTACAAGATTTTATAATCAAAACATATAGTGTGGGTGTTCACAGGTTATCTGCTTGAAAATTTTTATTTTTATGTATTTTGTTATTGTGAAAAATATAATCACATAACCTGATAGGCAGACAGGTGTGAACATCCACAACGCAGAAAATTGTTGAAGGCTTATTCGAAAGTATTTAGGACAAGGATTTTTTCTCACCGCGGACTA
>NW_016192439.1:0-3430 GCF_001687245.7 Rhagoletis zephyria | reverse complement strand
TAACGGTGAAAACGTTCTTCTCCTTGTCCTCGTCACCTTCCTCCACTTGCGAATAACCGCTCTAAAGGTCAAGTGTTGAGAACCACTTTGCTCCAGTCAACGAGTCCACNTCTGCGCAGAACCGCATTTGACCATCCTTCTTCTTCACAAGTGCTACCGGCGAGCTTCATGATGGTTCAATCACACCACTCTCGCTCATTTCTTTATGATCTGGCTTACAGCGCTACGTTTGGCAAGTGGAACACTTCGAGGAGCTTGACAGATCGGCCTTGCATCGCCAGTATCAATTCGATGTTTCACAACGTTAGTCTTGCCTGGTTTGTTGCCGTCCTTGTCGAATATGTTGGGGTATCTGCAGAGAAGTTTCTTAGCCTTGTGCTAGTATTTTCCTTCCAACCCTTGCGTCCAAGCATTGGTGTCTTCCGCAATGCCAATGGAATCGCTTGCAGGTAACTTTTCGCAGTGGAATATTGCTTCTACCTTTCGACATTACCCTAGTACAGTTCCTCTTCGGAGTTTGATTGTTGATTTGAACTCATTAAGTACTCGAACTGGGATGCGTCCATCTTTTTTCGTCTTAGCAAGGGTTTTATCAATAAGTACGTCCGGTGTAGAATTATGTGCTGCTTCGACAACCCACAACTTGTTTGTCCCACAATCTCCATCAATCTTCGCCCAAACCACTGCTTCTGACTTCGGTGGTATCTGCTCGCTTTCTTCTAGGACCACTCACTTGCTGCTGTACGGGCCATCATAGCCAATGCTAAGGGGTACTTCCATGTTGTTATACGTCATAATCCTGTTCTTCATGTCGATCTGCATACTTTGATCAAATACGAAGTCTACTTCAATGATGACTTCATCCACAATCTCCGCGGCTATCAACTTGTGTAACACCGTCACATTCCCTATTGTGACTTTGGATGTTACTTTTCCTACAACTTGGGTGTCCTCACCAGTTGCTGTCCTCAACCTTACTCCAGGTAACGGCCTCACCGCTTTAGTGACCAAATCAGATCGAATGATGGAATGTGAAGTGCCCGTATCCACAGGTAGAACTCGCTAATGTCCGTCCACATATCCACCACCAATAACGTTGCTCCATTTTCTGCCAATTTGCGATACGGAGATTATGGGGCATTCAATTGCGAGAGCCAGAGCGCGTGTCTTGCTGCTGGCTCGTTTTAGTTTAACGACTGATTAGAGTTGGATTCATCTCATTTAGCCCTGCGTTTGCGTCCTGCTGAATTGTTGAGCCCAATGGGACTTGCGCTGCAATCGTGATCGAAGTGGCTTGGCTGCCCACATTTAAAAAATTTGCCAGAGCCATCTTTTTTGCGCCAAGTAGCTTGATTACAGTTTTCAATCGAGGGGCTTTGTAGGCTGGTCTACTTAGAAGCGCCGCCGTTTCTCGCGTCTCGCCATACGAGACTGTTTTTGCAAATGTTGGCTTTGGATTTGCGTACGTATCTCGCTTGGTATACATGTCCCGCATTCCGCTGACATGTATTCGATTCGTCAGCTCCATCTGGTATATGTCTCCTATGCGCGCTATCATTACGTCTTTCCACTGCACCCATTAACGAATCGTAACTGTTCCTTTAACAGTCAGGAATAGTCCGCAATATTTTCGCTGCAGGTCCTTTAATGCAACGAACAGCACAGCGGTTTTGTCCTCCATGCTCCACTTGTTTGCTGTAGCCGTCTTTTCGGACTGGAGCTTGAAGACCTGGAAGGAAAAGGAAATTATGGAGTTTTCACCCTAGGAGCGTTCGTAAAATTAGTTGGACGGTTCAACTGCAAATCACGGAGACATCTTCAAGCTCACCCACTTTTTCCTCGACTTTATCCTGTCTCTCTTCAATTTTCTCCTCCTTCTCTTCGATTTTATCCTCTCTTTCCTTGAGTAGCGCGTTGTCTCTGATTAAATTCTCCTGCAGCTGTGTGATCTTTCCATCCAGCTGCGATGATACCTTCTCTGGCACGTGCATTGACACCTGCGCTGAGGCTTCTGACGACATTCGCGACTCCAGCGCTTGAATTTGTAATGAAATCTGCAATGACATCTTTTCTTCAACCTTCCCAGATGTCTGCTACGCATCCTTCGGCGAACAAGCATCCTCTACCATCTGTTCTTCCTTCGTGGATGTCTCGTCATCCTCACGATGAAAGCCGTATTTGTCAACCCCATCCTTTTCCATAACCTCTAGCAGCCGTGATAGTAACTCCACTTTTCTTCCGAAGGTTGATAAATTTCGCTTTTCCAACTCCCGTTTGAGCTCCTCGATCTTTAGCGCTTGAATTTTTGCCATTTTCAAAAGTTTATCCTTCGGGAATTATTTAAATATCTCAATTCTGACACCAATTGTTACGATTACCCTTGACTACCTGACGGATTTACCAAATATCTCTAGGTTAGTATCGCTGGATTGTTAAATAAACGCTCACGACGACCAAATTACAGTACAATTAACTTTATTGTACAACAAACACACTACAATACTTGTTTATGCAATAACAACAATTATCAATACTTATCAACAACAATTATCAATATATCAATTGATCTCTGTTTCACAACTTGACTTGTAGCTTGCTGATTCGCAACTCACCTGCAACTAACTAACTCCTCGCTGTAGCAGCGGCCTTATATACCTGCGCTCGCTCTCATAACAACTTTAGAACGTTCTGCCGTCTATCGCACATTCTCTCATTCTCTCGCTGTTCGCAGTATTCATCCACTTAACGTTTCTCTCTGTCGAATATTCTACGTCATTTCCTCGAACATTCTATCATCTTTTAGTTGTTCGCTTCGCGTTCCCCCAGTATTTGCCACATTATTTTCCCCAACGTCATATTAAACAAATCCCGTGGAAGGAAGTCACTTTGTCTGAAACATCGTTTGCTATAAAACGGCCAGGAGAGGTACTTGCCAATCCTGATTGCGCTGGTAGTATGGCTAAAGATTGGTAAGAAAGTGTATACCAATTAATAAATTTTTCTTATAGTCATAGTGGTACATATTTTTTAGCTTCTAACGAACTCTAGTCAGCTAAATATTTTTGGCGATCAAATTTAAAGGCTGTTGGAGAACTTCCTGCAAAAAGACCCCTCCACCGACCCTTCTTATAAGCTTCGACCTATCCGTGTAAAAGTACATTGGTTCCTCCTTTTAACCACTACCCCCTGTCCACTCATACCTGATTCGGTATGCGTAGAGAAGGAGACAGCTGGTATCAGGCTAGTCACGTAGTGAAATGGAAGTCTCCGAGAATACTAAAGTGTCCAGACCCCGAGCCAGGTCGAGGCAACCAGCGTCCCGAAGTCTGACTGTCACCCTTACTGCAACTGTTGAGAGCCAGTGAAGTCTTCGCTGCTCTCAGAATCAAATAATAAAACTAAACCTTTTTATAGTTTTTACAATCGTGAA
>NW_016192438.1:0-3430 GCF_001687245.7 Rhagoletis zephyria | reverse complement strand
GGATTGCCTGCAAATATATGTAATGTCTCGGCGAGATCCTCACGTGGCACCCTTCTAACCTAATTTAATCTGCCGCTGGGTACCTTTATCGATGAAGAGACATGTAGACTCAATGTAAGTCTCGCTAAGACTGAAATGGCGCTTACACAACACTCTAAGTAGAGCTGGCTTGGTTTTCACTACCGAGTTAAAGTAGCTTGGATTATGCTAATCTCCACTTCCGCTTATTTAGTTTTCTAGACTTAAAGCCTATCGCCATATTTGAAGATGGAAAGCTTGACAGCAGAATTTACATACCTCAATTCTCTCTAAATTTTTGGAAATTGGAAGAGCGCGCTGTATCTATCATCAGCATAATATAGTATAACGACATCTGGCCAACGCCATGGTAAACCACAAATACGTTGAAGCCAAGGTTCGCTTAAAGGCGGTAGTGATTACCTGGCATACCAGATTGCCCACAAAAATTAGGCTGGCAGTACTTTCAAGAAAGGAAAGTTTTCTGCGTGCAGTCAACGGTACAGGTGCTATACCAGACCCCCGGCTTGTCTAGAGCGATCTGTTTGCGGTGCTTCTAGATGCGACTTCTAACAACGTGAAGCCGGCCGTGGAGAAGTGGTGAGAGAATGAGACACAGTTGCCTCAGCTGGTCATTGATCCCGCTAGTTTAAGGGTTGAAAAAAGTTAAAAACAAAAAAAAAAAATGGTTATGGGTTTTAACCGCCAAACAAAAAGGACATACATATGTATGTATGTGGTATATAATTTTGTGAACTTCAAATTCTATTAAGTATCGTCGCATTTTAGCCTTCGGTTTGAACTGTTTTTTATTTAAAATTATATGTGTGCTTCTACCTTTTTTGGTCACCGTAGCACGAATTAATTGTTTTTTTTTTTATAGTTAATTCCAATCGTTCCATAAACAATGCTACACAAAATATGTATGTACATACATATGTATGTATGAAGCGCATGCCTACATGTGTTCATATTCAGTTATTACAAATTATACGAGCATTACCTTAATCAAATGCGTACTCATTCACATTTTTTTCATTATTCATTATCTGGCTGTTAACTTTTTTCTAGCTCGAATTTAAGTGGCCTGTGTTGTTTGGGGGTTTAAATACTTTTAAATGTTTAAAAATTCAGTTTGCATCGGTCGATGATAACACTTACAACAAGACAGTTTGATTGATTGGACCAAACTCGTACGTTTTCTCTAATAAAATCTATATTTATAATATTATTCATAAATGCTACGGAAAGTGTGTAGTTTCACTGTACAATGGAGTACTTACTTCTTAATTGCTTGGCTTTTCAATTTGGTGCAAATTAGTGAAAGTAAGTGAAAATGTTAAAAAGTTTTTGTCGAAAAAAAAATTCTCAAAGAGGAAACGCAACTTAGTTGTTTTAAATAAATGAAACAAAAATTAAGAAACCAGTTAAGAAACACCAGTCGGGATTGTCACAAAACGGCGTTGAACTACCGAAATGTAGTAATACTGATCAGAAGGAAGTAGTGTCAGTTACTGCCAAAATTCGGACGCTTTTCTAGTTCCTTCTTATGGTGCCGGCAACTTTTTGTCTTCGTTTTAGTCGCTGTCTTCATATACAGTACCAGGTTGACCGAGCTTTGCCCGGGGTGCATATATATTTTTTTGAAAAAAAAAAAATGGGTTTCGATATATAGAAAATTTATGTGAAAAATTTTGCAAGAAAAAAAAAATTTTTTAATTTTTTTATTTTTTATAGATAATTTTGATGTGTGTATGTGTTATTCTTTTTTAATTTTTTCCTCGCCCCGTTCTCGAGATATTTTGAAAACTATTAAATCGATTTGTTTTTGTTTTTGTGCTGTGAAGTCTTTAAAAATGTATTAATCCAGCTCAAATTTCATATTTATTTATTATTTAAGTTTATTCATCTACCATAAAATTTTTAAACAAATCAAACACATGAAGTGTGAACCCCGTCCGGTTTGGTATGGAACACCCCGTATACATAAGAAAATGCTGATTGAAATTAACAAAACAAAAATTTGTTTTAAATAGAAGCGAGGCAACCCTGATGGGAAATATTTTCTGACCACAGTTCGCAACAATGCCGTTCATTTGATATCCATATTGCGATGTTAAATTGTGTAGAATCGAAAATAAGTGGCAACCTTACACTATTATCCTAAGGGATAACATTTTGTATATGGGGAAAGCATTGTTTAAGAACCTTCTCTACCCATGAATAGTAAAGTAACATTTTACCTTTTTGTCTAAAAAAAAATTAAATAAATATGCTATTAAAAATAGGTGGCAACACTGTTAAATATATATTTTTTAATTAGGGATCTTTAAAATACCTTATATTTGATACCCATATTATGATGTTTTAATTAATTTGTAACTAATTTCGAACAGGTGGCAACCTTTTACGAGTATTCTTGGAGATAGTGCCTATTCAGATAACCTTAAAATCCAAAACATTTTCTGTGTACAAAATTTCATCAAAATCGTTAGAGCCGTTTCCGAGAACCCTATGGATATACATATATACATATATACAAGAATTGCTTCGTATTTGGCTAATCGTATTTCTACTCGTAGTTGCTTTCTTGTTCGTATTCGTGTTCATCATCGTATTATTCCTTGTCCTTGCATTCGTCTTCCTACCCTCGTACGTATCCGTCTTCGCATTCGTGTTCGTCTCAGCCGTTGAATTCGTCTTTGTATTTGTCTTCGTGCTCAAAAATGAAATGCGAAAATAATACACCGTTAGCAAAACCAAATACAAATCGAATTGAAGAGCTTGCAACAGCAACTACACACAAAAACGTAAATTTTGACAAGTCGGTTGCAGCAGAAAAATACTTCTCCAATAGTGTTTTTGGTATCAAAATCAGTCCAGTGGAACCGCCAGACGAAGGCGGACAGAACTTATGCTAGCCTATTACTACTCGTATATATTTAGATTATCAAGATTTGACGTTCGATTACCCAAAAATAACCAAAAACGAAAAATAACCAGATTCCGGCTCATAAGTTTATCGAATGAAACGAAAGAGTCGAAGCCCAGCTAAGAGTGCTGATTTCAGAAGACTACCATGTCAGGTACGCGTGATATTACCGCTTATGGTTTGGAATTGAGGAAAGACCCCACCAGAAAAGAACCTTCTTTATTGATGACTTGCGTTCAGTCCCTCGTTCTGCACACAGATACTTCTTAGAACTTAGTTTCTGGAGTAGTTCCAATGGCTTTCGCAATCAAACAACTGTTACTAGGTACGTTTCCGACACCAGTGCTCGACATGAAAAATGGGATGGATTATCGAGCATATTCGTATCGGTGAGGAGAGGGACGGACCCGCTGGATAAGTGTCGTCATGCATGGGCGATAAGACCTTTAAGCCTGCGGTACTAGACGAAAATATACTTGA
>NW_016192437.1:0-3430 GCF_001687245.7 Rhagoletis zephyria | reverse complement strand
GGTAGTAAAAGTGGAGATATATTATTGGTATGCACCTGCATGCCGAAGTGCACGCGCATTGATGTCAGTATGGAGGTATGTGTGTACTGCAAACAGATGTACATATATGTATACATGTTTGTATGTACCCTGTAGTCAAATGTACCAGTTGCAAACTACCACACAACTAGTATGAACCGCAGGCCCAACTGGTAAGTCGACTATATTTTTTTTTCCCATGCAATCAACTAGTATTTTTAATACGAGATGGCAATTGCCAGATTTCGCTGAGAAATACACCAGTCTCATACTAGTCCAAAATATACAGAAAAATACTAGCCCCATTATGGACCGAAACCACTACATTGGGAGTCAAAAAATAAAATGAATTCATGAATTTACAATAAAAAACGTTTGATATTAGTAAATATTGTTAAAAGTAAAGGCTTTCAGATACAATAAATACTGTATTTTTTATCTTTTTAAATAATGTTAAATATGCAAAAGAAATGATTTTATTTAAAAATAAAATAAATACTTTAGTTCATTTTCGAGGTAACTTAAATAAAAATAAAAGTTTTCATTAAATTAAACTAAAATTATCTTTACACATTTCAGTCCTTTCTTTTTAAAATTGTAATTCACGAGTTATTAAATATTCTTAATTTTTGTCTATAGCCTGGATTTTTGATTGATTGAAATTAATCAAATAATTATATTTATTTTGCAATTAAAAAAAGTCAAAAATAATTGAAAATAATCAGAAATGGCAAAATAAGCATTAACCATTAAAAAGGTGCTAATATTGGTATTCAATCATTAAACGGTTATCCAAAAAAATGCCTTAAATAATTAATCAAATTTAACAGGTCTAGTATAATTGAATATGTACTCGCTTTAATGCCTTAAAATATACCCTAATAAAAGTTATACTATTTCGTGTACTTTATTGTATTAAACTGTCGAAGTCAAATAAAACCGGGCATGAATAAATCGTTTTTCACTTGGTACAAGTCTGGTCATTTTCGAACTAGTTCAATTTCAGTCGTGAAATTCTAGTTGTAAACTAGTATTTTTTCGGACTAGTTTGGGGTTTCACTTCAGGGTATATTTACATAAATGTTAATTTTAAACTTATCACGAAAGTGTACACGACCCTCATCGCAGTACTTGGCAGCATTCAACAAGCGAAGATACAAACAAATTTTTGCCTGCGTTTGTGTGTATCCTTATGTATATATTTTTTTATACATATTTGAAATGCACCTGCAAAAGCTGAGCAAACAAAATTACAATTATAATTGTCGTAGAAAAAAGAGACTTGATTTTTGCCACAATTCAATTAGTCAGCCAGCCAGCTAAATGCAATGAATTGCAATTAAGGTTTCAACAGCTATCGAGAGTGCAATTAATGGCTTCAGTTACAGGAGTATTAATGCATTTGATTATTGAAATAATATACTACAGTTTAGAGAGAGATGATAGTCTGCTGGAGTGAAGTATTGGTTAATTACTTCAAGTTTGGCTAAGGGGGTGGTGGAGTGAGTTACTTTGTGCAAAGTTAAGGTAATCTGAGAAATGAAAAAAATGTATGGGATGATTTTAATGGTATTTTAATTAAGCAAAACTCCAGTGGGAAAGTTCGGTTTGCTCAGTAAAAAACAGTATAAATATCGAGTGCTTATATTCAAAACCCTCTATTCGCAATTAAAAAAAACTAGTTTCTCATGCAAAAACTTATCTGGTACTTAGCTGCAATAACGGATGTTAGTTCTTACTTTGCAGTCCAAGTGTACTAAGTTCTGCTAATAAGCTATTTATAAGGTAACATAACATAACATAACATAACATAACTAAATCACCTCGAACACCAGTTTAAAAAACAGTTTTAACTTGTTTCATATTAGTTAAAATAACATCATTGATGGTCTTGGAGTTGGTTCTATGTGCATGAATACCTTCTTATTTTGCCCATTGTCCCCGGAGATGATTCTTTGCAGAAGTGCGCAGGTCTATAAAACCTACTTATGTGTACCCAATCGTTGGACTATTCTGGTTATTCCTGTGTAATTTTACAACAACTTTCAGACGTGCCAAAATATTCCGGCAAAATTAAGGACACAAAATTTGGACAACGAAACCGACTTCCGATTTGGAAAATGATATAACCATACAGATTCTCTCTAGCAGCGAATGGTAAGAAGATAATGTGTTCGAGGCTTATTCTAAGTCTAATAATATATAAAGTGGGGGCTTCGAGCAAAAGCAGAACGTAGGAAGTAACGTTTACTCACAGGAACTTTCACGAACCATCACTCAAATAATGGTTGCGATTGACAGATAATTGTAGTGTGTTTGAATCTGATTTGACAATTATTAAGGAAACCGCACTGTGGCTGATTAATGATAATTACGTTACTAGGCATTTTCTTCCATATAAAGTGTTGGTACTTGGTGTTGCATATTTCACGGCGCAATAATTTGTTACCTGGCTATGAGATGATAACAAAATTTACCGGTTACAGGAACTTTATTGAAGGGGGATGGCCATACTATTAAGCTATCATTTCAGGGTACTCCTTTTATATACCGCCCATGAGGTAAGCAGGCCTATCTTCAGACTCTACAGAGTACATGCTTGAATAAAAAGAANCAATGTTACATAATAAATTTCTCAAATGGTAGCCAAATGTTGACATGTGCATTAGAGCGAGACATCCCCCAGAAAAAAAAATTAAAAAAACAATATTTGAAATCTTGTATATTTGCGTTAGATCGGGTCGGCCCCTATACTAAAAAAAAAATGTGTAATACACCTCTACATAACTTCAAAGCTTTTTATATGATTTTTTTTATTTACGTGCCGAGTGCAAGACAGTAGAGTATTTATTAACTCATAGAGAGAAGCGGTTGAATGCATTTACACAAAACTATTTATTTGCTTCGAAAATTTTGTTGCTACCGGTGCCGTTGAAAAAATTCCGGGAAAGTTTTTTGTGGTATGCATCAAGCGAGTTGAGCATTTATATCCTGAATTTGAAGATTTTTTAGGGCTATAGGTATCCTTAACAGCATGAGAAAAAATTCAAATTCGATTGGGTAGAAATGAGGGCAGTTGATTCTATTGACGAAGGAGGAAAAATATACATATCTTCAAAGATATTCAGCACTTTGAAATTGAGTTAAAAAAAAAGTTTTGTCTTATTTTCCGACCCAGCCTAATGTGCAGGTATGTACATTTTGGTACATACATATGTATGTAGTACATATGTACGTATTAGAGCACATGCATAAAAACATTGTTTTCGCCTCTAGTCAAGCTAATAAATTCAATTGAATTCGTTCGAAAATTTTTCCACTTTTTTCATTCCACAAACCAATTTACATTTCAACAATTCACATCTACAGCAAATTGTTCTTTATGACATTCTTTTTTATGCCAGCATAGCAA
>NW_016192436.1:0-3430 GCF_001687245.7 Rhagoletis zephyria | reverse complement strand
CTATGGTTTTTATGTTGATGATGTTGGTTTATGCCACAATTCAAGAGCGCGAACCTGTAGACAGGCATACACATAAGGCATTTAGACATACAATTAGCTGGTGGACAAAAGGCCAAGTTCAGCATGTGTGGTGTCATTGTTGGCACCAATTGTGAGCAGCTAATTGGAGTTTAGAAGTGTCATTATCAGCTGCTGAGGCAGAATTGGGCGCGTTTAAAAACTTCAAGGTTTTGGAAAATTCCAATTTATAGAACTGAGGTGCTTATAGTGTTTGTGATTTGCATAGGAAAACTTATAATTTATGTTGATAAACAAAAATACTATAGCTTCAAGTTCAATGTGGGGCAAAAGTTACAGTTTTTTCAGTTAACCACACGAGGAGTCGGGGCTGTGGGAAAACGAAGACCTTTGGCCATAGCTAAATCTTAAGCCTTGGTCCAATAGCAAATATAACCACGGACTACATGGTATCGAGGATTTTGACTTGAATTTACCGATGCGGTTTCCAAATGAAAGGGAATGGAGCAGAGCCAAGTTTAGGTTATGGAAGCTATCTTTGTCTACACTGACGGTTCCGAGATGGACTGCGGTGGGGGCCGGAGCCTATTCCGAGGAACTTGGTGCCAATCGATCCCTGCGGCTGTCGAACCATGCCAGCATATTTCAGGCCGAAGTCCTGGGCATATTTGAGGGCTGTAGGCTACTAAATAATATGTATATCGCTTCCTGAAAGCAAGCCTAAGCTATTCAAAGAATGCAAGATGGAGCTATGCTCGGCGTCTAAGTCAATGTCCACCTCTCTTGCCTGAGTTCCCGGTCATAGGAATATCGAAGGAGAGCTGACGAATTGGCCAAGGTTGGACAAATACAAACAGAAGTACACTTGCACTTTATGGAACTGGCACGGATGTATAGGATGTAGGGTAGATGTATTTACGATTGTAGCGCCTATCACCGGCCACTGGTCGCTGGGTAAACAATCCTATGGAATAGCACTTCCATAAGTATATGCCGTAGCTGCCGGCTAGAGGACAGCGAGGAAACAGTATTTGATTTCTTGAGTGAATGTCCAGGTCTGACTTCCTTAAAACATTAAACTTTTGGGAAACACATTCATACATAACGAAGCAATTAGCGTATTTATCTAGTGTTCCAGTAAGCGATATGCACAAAATTATAAGCGGTTCTAAGTGGTTTGTTTAAACTGCTTAAATGTGTGACAGGTAGGCTAAGATAGAACAAAAATTGTCCACGATAAGTGCAGAAAACTGGCGCTATTATGCGCTAATTGAATCTTAAGTGTAAACTTGAGAGGCACTACAACAAACCAACCAACACAGCCGCAAATAAGTCTCAGAGTTCGGGGATCAGCTTATCATTGCCTTACGTAAAATTCGTACTGCGCTGAACACGAATCTGTTCGTTTTGCTCCATCACGTAACAATTTTTTAATAAAGGCGGACCTCCATAGCGTATGTATCCGTATGCCTGCGTTTGATATTTCCGCCTAGAAATCAAAATTAATACAACTTTCTTACTTTTTCATGCATTGCTGTGTATGTATGTATATTAGACTGCATCACTACCCATACAAAAAAAATCGGTACTGTTTTTCCATTGGAATTATAAAATCTATTATATTTTAAGACGTCTACCAAAATATTTTGGGAAAATATTAAGATTTAAGCGAGCTGGACCGATTTGAAAATACCTCCAAAAATGGAGTTTTTATGAATAAAAATAGTTTCTTAAAGATGTTTTTTGAAAAAAGTCCCCTCAAATGACAAAACGGTTTAAGCTTAAAAAATTTACATAAAAATATTAAAAAAATAATAATTAACGAAATTGTAATAATGAGATTTTTGATGCTGCTTTTCAACGTTTTTCAAAGATTGGTATAAAAAAACTTGGATAACTGAGCCTAAACTCTTCCGATTTAGACTTATGAGGTATCGTTGGAAAGATATTTTCTCACCCTTTTTATTTCTTTACTAATAAGCTCATTCAAAGGATAAAAGAGAAAGGTAGGATGAACGAACATCATACAAAGTTGAATTAAGATGTGTTGGTATTTGAACAAAAAAAAATTGGGACACGAATGATTTTTTTTTACATAAATAAAAGTAGTGCGAAAATACCTTTCTATCGAGATCCCGTAAATCTAAGTCAGAATAAATTACGCCCAGTTATTTAAGTTTTTCGTAAATCAATCTTTGAAAAAAGTAAAAAAAAAAAACAGCATTAAAAATCGCATTATGTATTACGATTCTGTTGAAAACATTTTTAAATATGCAGATTTTTTAAGCCTAATCTATTTTGTCATCTGAGGGGGACTTTTTTCAAAAAATTCTCTAAGAAACTATTTTTATTCATAAAAAACCTCCATTTTTGGAGGTATTTTCAAATCGATCCAGCTCGCTTAAATCTTAATATTTTTCCGAAATATTTTGGTGGACGTCTTAAAATATAATAGATTTTATAATTCCAATGGAAAAGCAGTACCGATTTTTTTTTTTGTATGGNCTACATATGTACGTACATAGCAACGCCTGAAAATGTAAGAAAGTTGTATGAATTTTGACTTCTAAGCGTAAATCTCAAACGCAGGCATACGGATACATACGCTATGGAGCCATCCTAATGCTTTATTTTCGTTATTTATTTTCTGAAATATTTTTGTGTAAATAAGCTTGCCTACCGGTATTATTAGGGCCTGTTGAAAAATCGCTTTTAATACAAAAGTGTTTGATATTTAAATTGCGGAAAACTTAAAAAATTATGCAAGAGCTACGGAAAGGGTGTTTAAAAATAGGCGGAATTTACTCTTAAACGTCGTGGTATCACAACGTGCCTTCATTTCGTGGCCTATGTGTGTCCCTGCGCAGAAGTGGCAGCCACATCTACCACCTACCTACTCTTAAACATTCTACTACTATTCAAATTGGCGATAATTATGAATTAGTATTGATAGTTTATGATTAGATAACAAAATATATCAAATTTGTAAAACTTTAATATTTTTTATTTTTTTACGAAGAAAAAAATAAAGGAGGTCCCATACAATATTTATATGTCCAGGCTGTGCGGACCACCCTAATGTATTCTATATAATAATATATACAATTGGAGCTAAGTTTACTCAAAAATAGGAAAGGCCTAATATTTCACTGTGCTGCTATTTTTTAATATTTAATTTTATTGCACAGTATCTTAAACTTATTAGCTACTAATTGAATTAATTAAAGACATTTGTTGCTTCTGATTTAAATAGAACTCAATCCAATATACAAACTAAGCATGTACAACGTATTAGAAACAAAGAAGCATTTCAAGAATAAATGACAGTAACTAATCGTATTTATTCCAACGAGATTAGCGAATATAAATAATGTTTAGGAGTTTTGAAACATTTAATTTATTTAGTTGTTGG
>NW_016192435.1:0-3430 GCF_001687245.7 Rhagoletis zephyria | reverse complement strand
CTTTTACCTGAAAATTTTTTGTTTATCAGGGAGCTCACCCCCCACCTACATTCCCCTAAAGTTTGGCACATTACTTCTGGGACATCCTGTATATGTATATCGTCGTTTAATGTACAAAACCGCGTATCGTCATTCTGCAAAACCGCGTAACTGACATTTGCTGCCAAAAATTGGATTTGCTCACACAAGCTCTTGGCTCAATCCTTATCCATTCGTCCTGAAATACACTAGCCAGAAATGCGATTGCTTTATAAAGATCTTGCTTAAAGCATCCTTTTAAGCTAATTAAAGCAATTGCGCTTATACCTATTTTGATGAGATCTCTTCATATGTTCATTGCTTCTTTCACAAAAAATAAAATGCTTGAATTTCACGCTTAATAGCGATTCTTTATACGTTCAGAAAACGTAATGCTTTCTACCATGTTTAATGAAAATCGATTTTTGAACGAAAAAAACTTAAAAAAATATAAAATTTTGGCCTATTTAAAAAAGCATCCACTATTATATTAACCGGAAAAAATAAGGATCCCGCAAAAATTCGCCTAAAAATGTATCCAATTGGATCTATTTAGATCCAAACGGCATCCCTGATTATAACCCTAAATAAGTAGAACTCTCTTTTCTGTGTTGCCGGAAAAGAAGGGCGGAAGTATTTTTGCGCAGAACTCCTCTCTGCGTAGGCGGCCTTCGGCCGCACTTAGGGATTAAAACCCTTACTAAGTAGAGGTAAATATGTAATTAATATTAGAAAAAAACGAAATTATCCATATGCACACTTTCGTTTGAAAACCGAAATAATACATATAACAAAAACCGAAATATTGCATGCATGCACAATTTCTGTTCAAAACCGAAATAACGCATATGTGAACGACGAAGTAATGCATACATGCACAGTTTCGGATGAAAACCGCAATAATGCATATGTGAAAGACGGAGGAATGCATACATGCACAGTTTCGGTTGAAAACCGAAATCATGCATATAATAAAAACCGAAATTATGCATGTATGCACAGTTTCGGTTGGAAACCGAAATAATACATATGAAAAACCCGAAGTAATGCATACATGCACCGTTTCGGNCCGAAATAATGTATATGAGAAAATACCGAAATTATGCATATGCATACTTTCGTTTTAAAAGCGAAATAATGCATATGGAAAAAAGCGAAGTAATGCATACATGAACAGTTTCAGTTGAAAATCGAAATAATGCATATGGCAAAAAGCGAAATAAAGCATACATGCACAGTTTCGGTTGAAACCGAAATAATGTCTAAATGCACAGATTCCATATGCGCAATTTCGGTGCCCCCATGCTGGTAGCTTACATTTTGAATTTGAACGAAATCGGTTCATAAATACGACTTTTATAAATAACTCGACCCCAGCGCTACCTAGCGAGTTTTCTGGCAGCCTATAATAGGACCATATATGCAAGGTATAACCTCCGAAAATATTACTGAAATCTATGCAGTAGTTTTTGAGTTTACTCCGAACAACGAAAACGGCTATTATTTTATATATATAATATAGAAGACAAAGCCATGATTCAATAATAAAAGGTTGGATAAATATTGACAGTTGTGACAATCGACAGTCTTGTAAGGTTGTATTTGAGAAGGAAAGAAAAAGCGGGTAACCATTTTATCCCCTTTTGTGAAAAGGTAGTAGGAAAAGTAGTCTGGTAGTGCTGAAATGCGTTTTTTGTTTAAAAATTGAATTAAATATATAAAGCAGATTCCACTGATCTATACAACAGACAATGAGCTAACTTTTTATGATATATTAAACATGCTATATAGATATTAGAAATGAAATATATGAAGAATGAGAGAATTTTATTCACATCAAATTCTGACCAAAGTAATATCTTATCGACAAATATTCCCAAATTTTCAAAATAAACCATGGTTTCATTAAAATTGAAGTATATGTTAAACAAAATTTACGGAATTTAAACAAATCCTTCATTCAAAGGGACTATATCGCACATCGACTTCAAAATAGTCAACACTCAAAATTTGTAATATTTGAGATTATGCGCTAAAAATGTACACAAAGCATTTATTTACCTTTCAGCAAAAGCTGGAGCAAATTTTTGTTATCATTTGTTAAAAAAAACCTAAGTAAACTCGCCCTAGCCCATATGATTATCATGTGCTAAGAAATATTTTTTCGAATTTTCTGACAAACGTACTGGTTCGAGTTGTGACTCTTTGAAGACGGTGTGCGATATGAAGAAATATACAAATAGTAGAAATGCAATTGGTATGATGTATATAAATTAATTTTTTTTTTTAATTATTATATTTGTTGCATTTAAAAATTACATCTTCAATATCCTAAATTGAATTACTACATTTGGTGGGGGACACACAAATGATCCTGACCTTTTTTTAACTTTTTATTTTTATTTATTGAATCTGCCCTGCCTAAGAGTTTTCAAATCTTGATCTATTCATTTAATTTATATCCCCTAGTTGGGATGAGTATTTTCTTAACTGGCCCTAAGAAAGGATTACGACTGGGCTAGTAAGTTATTCCTACGTAGTCTTGAGGTCCTGTTGACACGCAATAAAGATCTTGCTAAATGATTTGGGTGCATGAAAAGCTTCGATACATATTTCGCCTTCCGTAGTTCTATTTCGGTTCGTACTTCTGGTATTCTCAAGTCGCGGTGAATGTTCTCATTTCGGATATACCAAGGTGCTCCGGTGATTGTTCGAAGGATTTTAGATTGCGCACGACGAAGGATTTCGATGTTGCTGCCGCTCGCGTTTCCCTATAAGTCACATCCATAGGTCCATATCGGTTTTAAAACTGTATCGTAAATAAGCACTTTATACTCCAGACTCAGGGGTGAGTGAGAGTTAATAAGCCAGTGGAGAGAATTAGCCTTCAGCTTGAGATGAGTCCTTATAACCACTATGTGGTTTCGCCAAGTAAGTCGCCTGTCCAGATGGACCCCTAGGTAAGTGACATGATTGCTTTGTGGTATTTGTACGTTGTTCAAAGTCAAGGACGGACAGTTACTCTTATTCAGTGTAAATGTAACTTGCTTGCATTTTTGCTCGTTAACCTTTATTCGCCAGTTTGCGAGCCAATTGATAGCAGCTTCCATGTGATTGCCTAGGAGCGCAGTTGCTTGTAGAGGGCACTTGGAGCGACTGATTATGGCAGCGTCATCGGCAAAAGTGGATATTATCAGGCGGTCGTTTGTAGGAAAATCCGCGGTGTATAAGACATACAGCATCGGGCCAAGGACACTGCCTTGTGGCACCCCAGCTTCGATTGCATGGGCTTCAGAGATGGAGGTGTTACATCGAGCTGCAAACTTTCGATTATAAAGGAATGACTTAAGCAGTTTGTTTGTGCTTTGTTGAAGTAGCATCTGTATTTTGTACATAAGACCGTCTAGCCAAA
>NW_016192434.1:3129-3430 GCF_001687245.7 Rhagoletis zephyria | reverse complement strand
AAATTGTTATATCTCGGGTTCTGTTCATCGTAGAGACTTCATTGTTGACATGAGAAGTTTGAAAGCAAGCCCGCCCACAAACACCATGCAAGGACCATCTGCACATGGGATTAATATCTGGCGTGATTTCGCACAAGAGGGAGGACAATGGCGAAGTTTTTCTGTCTCAGCACAAACAGTCAAACGGCTTAGGGCCAAATTCGAAGGAGCGATACTGACGCTATATAGTAGCTGTTATTGTTTTTAAAGAACGTATTTTATTTTCCCTTTTTAACCGACTTCCAAAAAAGGAGGAGGTTAT
>NW_016192434.1:0-3058 GCF_001687245.7 Rhagoletis zephyria | reverse complement strand
TAATTATAAATAATTTGCAACGGAAAGGTAGTGTCTCAGAGGTGGTCCCATACTAATTTGGTTTAGATCCGATCATTGGATCATGAAATATATAGAGATATATATATATTTTTTTAAGTCGGTTGTTTTTTGCTAAAAATTACTTGTTGTTAAAAGCTTTCACTTGATGAGCGGTGGTGGTTTTCCCCCCTTTCAAACATTGGACTTAATGAAGTATTGCTAGAAATGGAGTAATTGCAAGAAATCGAAAACGCGGTTGCCGATATACACTTATGCAGTCATAAATAAGTAAACGCCCTTTATATCTATAGCAATAAAACTTCTTGTTAACAGCTTGTTGTAAGTATTCAATTTGAGTTAATTAAATCGCAGTTTTCTTATTTGTGAGCGTCCTTTTTTCCGATTTCAAAAATTTTCAACAGCTATAAATGTATATAAATTGCTAAAAGTTGGTAAAACGTTTATCGAAATACACATATATACTCATATGTAAGTGGGCAGTACCATTCCAATTTTCCCAACATTTTTAATAATCTCATTTATTGATTTTGAGTGAAATAACTTCAGAAGTTATTAATTTATCGCAGTTTGTATTTTTATAAATTACACAAGCCTGCGATAGTTTCCCCTTCAAACAACTACTAATTAGCTAATTGGGTAGGTATTAGGTACCAAGCTACGAAAAACAACAATAAAAAAATTCCATCACGTAAGTTTTTCGGAAAATTACTTTTTAATTTTTAAAATTACTAGTGCTAACTTTGAATGTCAAGAAGACTTCTCATACCTAGATATGTAAAAAAAACATAATTACTCGAAGGGAGAAAAAGTTAAATTTCACAGGCCTGTGTACTGATGTATGGGAGCTTGGCGTGATTATTATCCGATTTAAAAAATTTGAATTCCTTTTTAGTGTTGGAGCATAGTAACCAAAGTTTGCTTAGTGGTTAAACGGGGTTGCGCCCATCTTTCAAAAACTTATAATCATTTTATTTTTTGTTAGCTTCAGCAGTTACTGAAATATTTCTGTTTTATATTTCTGCAAAGTACTGTTACATGGATGCCCATTGTCAATACCAGCAAGTTTGCTTTAAACATCTCAATTTGGTAGACAGACATGGCATTTTGGTATATATACAGGGTGGCGACGAATAACTGTCGCCCAAGTTTTTTTTTTAAAATAAAAGGGGCCTTTATAGATAACTTCTGCGAAAAAGTATTTTATTGCTAATTTTGTACACATTTTACATTAATTTTATTAAATAGTAATTAAATTTTAACCTTTATTGGGGTTTCCCAGCGGTAAACTTTACATTTAACACGAGAGCGAAAAACCAATTGTTCCTTAAAGGCATTGCCTTGATAGGCGGTATATTCTCTTAGCTATAATTTTACAAATCTGTTATTTTAATGACGCTTTTACGATTCTTGTGCATAAATTTCGAGGACTGGAGTTCAAGGTTATTAAATATAATTTTTGTCACAATGACGATTTAGGCCATTTATAAAATGCCATGTGAAAACGAACTTAATGACTATTTTTGTAACTTAATGACATGATTTTTTTTGAGGCCCAACTTTGTCATGGTCATTTTTGCCATTTAGTGCCTAGTGGAAATCCAGCATTACAAATAGGACTAATATTACGCCCGCTTACCATATAACGGCAAATTTCAGAAATACGAAAACTCCGCCATTTCACTAATTAAAGACGCCAACTTACAGCAATCTCTTAACAAGAAACAAGATTTTTGGAAATGGGCGTGGCACCATCCACATAGGACTACATAAGTGCATATCGATAACCGCCTTATCAATTTCCACCAAACTTTGTCGAAACTGTTTGGCATCGGGAAAAATACATTTGCTGATAATGCAGTTTACTGAAAGGTGAAAAACCGATGTTTAATACGTGCGCCGGATATATAAAGTTCAGTTTCGCCCGAACTTCTTTACTTGTTTTCTTTTGAAATAAAATATTATTTAGAAGTCGTCCAAAGCGCTCAAACTTTTCCATATATTTTATGTGGTAAAAAAAAACAACTTTTCGTAGAAATGATACAGAATTATTGAAAATCATTATTTTTCGATTGCAAAAGTTTGTTTCTCTTCAATTCTTCAATTGCTTATTTGACCATTTTCTATTACTAACTATTTTTATAGGACCTTAAAGACCTCAAAAACTGCAATTGTGGGACCCATAAAAAATCGCTAGTATAAAAAAATGGTGGAATAACTAATCGGGTATAAATATCGGCAGTCTCCTGAAGGGAAATAAAGTTTTCCGATCGCAAAATATTGATTTTCAAGAATTCTATACCATTTCTACAAAAGCTTGTTTTTTCCATATAAAATACATGGATCACTTTGAGCGCTTTGAGCGGCCTCTAAATATTTTTTGATTTAAAAATAAAAGAACAGGTGTATAATTTCTTCGGTATAGAATAATCATAGGGGGTGAGAGCATTAAAATTCAGACTTTACTTTTTTTTTATCAGACTAATTTACAAGCCTTTATATGGAATGGCCCTGTCTCACATCGTCGCTGAAATAAAAAAACCGTAACTAACCACAATTCCAAAACCATATTTGATATCAAACCATGTTATTTGGACACACACATGTAAACACATTCTTAAATCGAATTGAAACTTTTAATCGTGCCAGCATAAATCACTTTTCGAATGCGAGTTTAGAGTTGTTGAATCATGTCAAGAGTGCATATAAACGCGAGATTTGTCCACACGGCTGTTTCATGCAACTCTGTATGAAGTAAAACATTTAAATAGTTCTTGAAATTACATTTACGCTAAGCCTTGTTGTAAAATTAATAGCTAATATCTTATTTTCATGGTTGTTTTTAATTATTATTTTTCAATGTTTATTATTTTCAAGAATTGACACATGTATTAACAGGGTTGCATCGGGATGAATTCTGTTTGAAAGTGTGTTCGATCGTCTCGTAACTTTTGTTACATATAAACACTTGCATTGCAAGTGAGGTATACTGACACGAGTTAATTGGCATTTGGTGCCATACAAACAAGGTATATGATGC
>NW_016192433.1:0-3431 GCF_001687245.7 Rhagoletis zephyria | reverse complement strand
CTAGCGTGTTGTTGTTGCTGCTTTAGCACCTTCTTTGCTTACTAAGCGAGTTTGATTTCTTCCAAGCACAAAATTTTTTTGTTTGTTTTTGTTATTATTGTTGCTTGGTATTTGCTACATATTTGCGAGCAAGCAATGTGATATTGTTTATTTATTTTTACATATAAAATTCCAGTGTAGCTAACAACAACTCGCTGGTTAACTTTCGCTTCACTGAATTGCTTTCATAACTGCCGACAAATACTCAGCGATCAAACTAAGGCCGCAACAAGCAAGTGAAGCGGCAAAAATGCTTTTAGAAGAAAAAAATAGAATAATGGGTGGTAATTAATTAAAAGTAATCGTGTTCCTACGCGTGAACATGTGTACTATGTATGTATGTATTGATTTCAACAAGTTTGCTTGGGGCGAAATGACTGTTTGTGTTCTTTAATGAAATACAAAATTATGGCGGTAGGGAGGAATATCAGTGACGCTTAACACGGAGTTGTTCGAAGCCTGCTTGATTTTTGAGAATTGTGCAACGATGAGGCTGCGAACAAGCAAGCCACTCCAGTTAAAAAGCTGGCTTCCTCTGTTTCAAAAAATAAAGAATTCTAAGCGATTTCTAGGGTAGAAAAAAAATCATCGAATATATCAGAATCTCATGCGATTTGAATTACAAACTACTGCCGCTACACACATTTGCTAATTACTTGGCCGAATTTCTCCTCAGATTTTATGCTGCTTTTGAACGGCTGGTGGTTTATGAGAAGCTGATTTGTAGCCGAAATAAAATCGGGAATTTGCCAATGCCCACCAAGAGGGGCTATTAGAAAAACTTTTTTTTTATATTGCTCGGAACAGGGAACCACTCACTGGTCGCCATGATTAGCTGGAAAAAGATATCAGAAGGGAAAATGTAAGTTTTTTCGGAACCGGGTAATATTAGACTAGCATTTAAACTTTTCCCTACAACATAGAGAAGAGAGTGAAGAAACTGAGAGAACTAAAAGTGAAATATGGGAACTTAGGGAAAAGGTATTTCAATAGGTTTGCCTCTCTGTGTGTATAGCAGCTTCGAGTTTATGGTGGTCAGGAGAAAGAGTTGCACTCCCACTGCGGATTGTTTCTTGCCAACTCACATTCTCTCCAGAGTAAAAATACATTATCGTTGTGGAAGTGCATTACATGCGATCGCATGTAATCGTAAAGAAGTGTCGCTACACGGCTATAAATTTCGAAAGGCAAACAAAAACACGCCAAAGAGCCCTGCAACTAAATCACAGCTGAAATTGCACTCACATGCAGTTGTTGCTTGTCACTTTTGGCATTTTTAGCGGCAGTTATTTGTGCACACATGCGAAATCACTTCCCTGTAGGGAAGCCCCGAAATGGTGAACCAAATTTGTAGTTACGTATTAGATCTTTATCGCCAAAAACGAAGCAGACCGATAGTAACTAGATTGCCACCAATTCAAAAGCAGAACTAAAAATCTATATCTAAAATAATGAATTAAAAACTGGTTCGAAACTATAGAAAAAGGGATGCAGCGGGAGACAATTTCCAATTCCAATGACTTCGCCGTGTTAAAGTCGCCAGTTGTTTGCATGCAAAAGAGATTTATCGCGAACTAGTAGTGGGTCTAAATGTACTAGAAGCGCACCAGTGCAGAACTAGAGATTTTCCCCACAGGGTTGTCGCACACTAAATTCGAGGCAAAATACATATTTCAAATTGCTGTGTTGTTGCTTGTCACTTTTGGCATTTTTAGCGGCAGTTATTTGTGCNATAGGGAAACCCCGAACTGGTGAACAAAATTTGTAGTTACGTATTAGAGCTTTATCGACAAAAACGAAGCAGACCGATAGTAACTAGATTGCCACCAATTCAAAAGCAGAACTAAAAATCTATATCTAAAAGGATGAATTTAAAACTGGTTCGAATCTATAGAAAAACGGATGCAGCGGGGGACAATTTCCAATTCTTATGACTTCGCCGTGTTAAAGATTTATCGCGAACTAGTAGTGGGTCTAAATGTACTAGAAGCGCACCACTGCAGAACTAGAGATTTTCCCCACAGGGTTGCCGCACACTAAATTCGAGTCAAAATACATATTTCAAATTGCTGTGTTGTTGCGCTGCACTAAATCAATTTTATCAGCACTTTTATTGTGACAGTTGGTACGTTTGTTTGTTGCCACACTGCTGCGGTTGACAAGTTTATCACTGTGCCACAATCGCACTGTGAGACGCTTCCCTTTCAAAGTGTGCTTGCCATTCTGACAAACGACAATAAAACTAAAGAGGCAAAACGCAAAGCAGCGCCAGAGCGTGAGCAGGCGGTACGCGAACATTTGCTGCCAACCGTGCCACCCAACAAATTTCTGGCAACAGCAAAATAAAAGCAGTCTATTTTGTGCATTTTATGCAAAAACATAAAACAGCTGGCCGGAGCCAAACAACAAAAAAAATAAAATTAAAAAAAAAACTGCATGTGAAAGTTTTCATTTTTTCACTTGCGAAATTTCTAATCAACGAATAGCTAGCTGTCTGCTGAATGCCACAGCCAAAACTATACACGTGCGCATTCGTCCATATGTATGTACATACATATATGTATGTGTGTATGAGTTGCAATTCACGGCGGCCCACAAAAGCGCACCAAAGGTGGCAGTCACAGCAGGTACCACCACAAGCGCACGACTGACTGGTCGGGAGCGTGTTGCATCATTCGACTTGCAAGTTGCAACAACTTTCGCAGATTCGCAGCGACAGCCAGCCTGCAAGTGTGAATGTGTGTGCTCGCTGTTTGGTGGCAGCATCAGTAGTAACAAGCGGACAACTGGCATACCCACGGCAAGTGGAATGTGGCAGGTGGCAAGTGGCAAACGTAGTGTACAACTTTCAGTTGTCGCAATTTTCCACGCATACCACCACAACAAATGGATGTTTGAGATCCTCACGCCATGCCATGCCCATGCGCACTTACGTATGTGCAAACATGGACGTACATTACATTAGGGTGCATCACTCTCCATACAAAAAAAAAATACAAATAAAAAATCGGTACTGTTTTTCCACCAGAATTATACATTATATAAAATTTTAAGACTTTCGCTATAATATTTCGGAAAAATATGAAGATTTACGTAAGCTAGACCGATTTGAAAATACCTCAAAAAATTTCATTATTTTGATGCCGTTGATAAAATGTTAAACCTTTTTAAGCAAACTTTTTAAGCTTAAACTCTTCTATCATCTGAGGTTATTAAAAAAAAGACATTTTTAAAAACTAATTTCATTTATAAAAAAAAATTTTAATATTTTTCATAACTATTATGGCTAAAGACTTCAAATATAGACAGTAAATTTTATAATTCCGTTACGAAAAAAATCGAATTTTTTTGGTGAGGCACCCTAATGTCCACACATATCAATGTATCTATGA
>NW_016192432.1:0-3431 GCF_001687245.7 Rhagoletis zephyria | reverse complement strand
TGGCGTAGTAAATTGAGTAGAGTTAAATTGTTGCAGCCTGCTGCATCGCTTACTGTTTTGATGGCTGGTAGTAGGCGTTGCCTCCTCCTCCTTTCTATGTCTTATCAAGAAGAGGAGATAGGATTCTTTCTTTCATTTTTCTTGCATCATGTGATGAACTCTCTTTCACTCTCTAGGTTTGCAGTGGGGAAGGGGGATGCTAATTTGCTAAGGTGTAGGGGTAGTTTGAGAGAGGTGGTTGTGGTGGGTAATGATTGCCACTGTACAGACCTTTTCAAATTGTCCTGTCGATCAATCATTAGAGTGAGTGAGTGTGGAACGGCCAACATGTGACTGCTGCTGGTGGTGCTGGACTTTGTTGGCCAGTGCTGTTTTTCCCCACCACCATCATCACGACCACGACCACCAATACCACTACACCTCCTTCTCCACCTACTTGCACTTTATCCGGACAATCTCTTTCTCTTGATTTTGTTGTCTCTCTCTCTCTCTCTCTCTTGTCATTTCCCTTCTGATGATTGTGCCTGCATACTGCCTCCTCCTGTCCTCCCTATCTGCAGCGTCAGTTCCGCCGTCAAACAGTTCCATCGCTTTCTCTAATCACTCACTCATTCACTTTTTGCGTTGATAGATCAGGCGGGCGGATAAGCTGCTCTGTTCTGACTATTATTTTTTGCTAGCGAAAAAGGCTTAGCATCGGTGAGAAGCGGTAATTCAGAGAAATCGTAGTATTTGAGGTATTGCGCTTTTCGATCGATTACTGCTGCTGCCAATGTTAGCCATTACTCTGCTTCATTATTTATTGAAACGCCGCCGCCGATGATCACGGGAGTTGGATTGATGGTAGTGGTGGTGATGCACTGTGTGCACCACAGCTAGGTGCGAGAAAAGTCGATCATTGGGAGATTTTACCTCTCCTCTCTTTCACTGTTTCCCTGCTGCTTTAATCTTGGGCTCTGCTTTACACTTTACTCTGCTGTGTCGTTTCATCAACATTCAGCAAACAGCAGATCGATCAGCAGATCGATGCTGACTGGCTAGTGCTGGTAATAATGGTGTGCGTGTTGCCGGTGACGAAGACCACCGAGTACCACACCACCACCACCGCCATCATCAGCAGCACTGCCACTTTTCGGGTATCGATTACCGAATGAGAATGTGTCTGCTGGCTGGCTGGCTGACTGCTTTATTCGGTGCTCTGTTATTAGAGTCATCTACTTTATCGCCAGTCTGTGCTCTGTTAGCTGAGTAACTCTATCCTCCTCGGTGGAGCGAGCATCCCCCGCTCTCTCGGCTGAGATAAAGTTATCTCGCTTTAAAGACTTTAAAGTGAATGAATTTTTGTTTTATTTACTACCGCCGTCGCTTTGCATTCAATTACCGACTCGTGAATCTCTCTCCTCTTCTGCTGAGTGATTGCAGACGCACTGCCGAATCAAAAAAAGTGCTCAAGAAAAGGGGAGATGTGAGTTGGCCAATCTGTGATCAATCGCTTTATTCAATGACTGACTTTGCAGTCATTTAGGCACACCCTTTAGTGGCAGTGATTATCATCATCATTTTTGGAAGTAATAGTTTTTCTTGCGAATGTGACTTGTCTTGGTCACTTTTGGGAAAGCTCACCCTTAGCACTTTTCAGCACTGAATTTTCTTCGTCCTATTTGCCTGCTGTTGGTGGTTCCTATCTCCGAGCCACAGACACACGAATCCGACTTATCTCCCTCTTTTCACTTTTGTCTTTATCTCTCCAGTGTGTTTGCTCGGTCACTCTCAATGATTCGCTAAGTTTATTGTGTCGTTTACTTTATTAGCACACAGCACACAGCCTTGAGCTTGCTGGCTGATTGGGTAATGCGGTAATGCAGTAATGCAGATCCAAGGTTCAGTTCAGCTCTTCTCCCCCTCTTTTTCGGAAAGTCTAGACAGCAACAGTAAAGAAGCAGTGCCCTTCTGTCTGCTGCCTACCCTTTGAACTGCTTTCAGCAGATGGGGAGCTCACGCTATTCTGCAGAAGTACTTTTGGCGATATTTTACTGCACCCCAGCACTCTGTTGCCAGGCTGTGTTTTTTCGTCTTCTCCACCATCACCACCACCAGTCACCCACCGCTGTGATGCGCTGCTTTTTTCTGTGCGTAAAATTTTCCCTCGCACAAATTTTTTCCTCCTCTTCTGTTGCCGAGTAGTTGTGGTGGTGGTGGTGGAGAAGTGCTCTTCTTTAGCACCTCTCTCGCTGACTTGTGTGGTGGTTGGCTCTCTTTCTCTGTTTCTGCCACGACCACCACCACCACCATCACCTCACCTCACTTGACTGGGCAGATGGCGACTGAGTTTAGCTGTGTGGCGCGGCCACTTGTCGGTGTAGATTGGCCATCTCTCTGTCTGTCTTGTCTGGAGGATGGATGGATGGCTAGCTCGCCGCTCTCTGCGACGACCAGGCAGAAGAGGCAACACACCTCAACCTCCTCTTCAACTACCTGCCAAAGAAGATACCTGTCCTGTTTGGTTGCTTTGCCCCCTTCTCCCTTCCTACCTACCTGAGCATGTGCTGCACAGGTGGTGGTGCAATGGCATCCTTCTCTGGTGGTGATGGTAGTGGTGGCCACTCCGAGTCCTCCACCACCACCACCACCACCACCGCAAACGGCTGTGCTCTTCGCTCACCTATGTGCTACCTGCACACCTGATGTGAGGATGCTGCAGTGTTCTTGCCATCAATGGATAGCATCCCGTTGCATCAGCAGCATCAACATCAACAGCAGCAACAGCTTTTCTCCCTCATCGTCAGGAGGGAGAAAGGTGAGGTGAAGTAGAAAGGCTTCAAGCCATCTGCTGCTAAAAGAGACATTACAGTGGTGGCGGNGCTTTTCTCCCTCATCGTCAGGAGGGAGAAAGGTGAGGTGAAGTAGAAAGGCTTCAAGCCATCTGCTGCTAAAAGAGACATTACAGTGGTGGCGGTGGTGGTGGCTGGAATCATCCGGAATGAAAGATGTAAAGTGAAGAAGAGAGAGGGCAAGAAGGAAAGAGATGAACTGCAGCGCTGTGTGACGCACTGGACAGACCAGTTTCCACTGCCGGTTGTGGTGGTGGTGGGTGTTGGCAGGAGAAATTAAATAAGCTGAATGCCATTCACAGATGATCTTGTTCTAACACATTTAATCGAGCTACGCCCATTCCAATCCATTCATTTTCCGGCAATTGTGCTCATCACTGACACTGACACCGGCAAACAAACGTTGGTTGTGGTGGTGGCAATATCAGCAGTGAGCCTAATTAATTGCCCAGATTTGCTCTTTCGGATATCAGTGTCGTATCGACCAATTAATTAGCAGCCAGTGAGGATGATGATTAGACAGACAGCTGATGGGGGATTGCTTCACTGCTGCTGCTGCTGCAGTTTATATTATTGAACTGTCTATCGGCGCAGTTCATT
>NW_016192431.1:0-3431 GCF_001687245.7 Rhagoletis zephyria | reverse complement strand
GTAGGGTACGCAAGTATTGGCGGTCAACTGTTTTAAATTAAGCGCTATGGCGGCTTATTGTCTGGATTTGCGGTTATAAAATTGTATGCGCATATACACAAATGACTTGCATATGTATTTACAACAGAATTATAACAGGCTTATTGTACAAATTTACGGAAGCAATGAAAATTACTTTGTCTGCATTTTATATCGGATATTTATTTTAATTGATCTCTCTAATCAGAACCGATTGTAACCGGTAAGGTATCACGTGAGCAAAGGTACTATATGTTAAAGCTTAAATTAATGGTTCGAAGCTACGAGTAACAGAGGGGCATACATAAAAAGAGTTACGCCTGCTTTAGAAAAATATTTCTCTTTGGGTAAAAGTAATCTGATCAATCAAATGAATAAGGTTTGCGCCTAAAAATATACACCGCCTCCAAGGAAACATAACTTATTCACAGTGCTTCCGATTTCATAGTGAACCCCTTCAGCTTTCGTGTGGCATATTTCTAGGACCCTATGTTATTCATTTGGAGATTTTTTACGATAGAAATTTAGCGCAGAGATTTCCTAGAATCCCATTTATTCCCAGATATTAATTTCTCTATAATAACTGAAAAATGCCAATCTTTTAACCTTCTGCCGGGTTCTGACCCTGAAGATTGCACAACGCCGAAACCGGTTTGTCTCCAAACCAAATCTGACGGNCTGAAGATTGCACAACGCCGAAACCGGTTTGTCTCCAAACCAAATCTGACAACGGATGACGGAAAATCGCTCCACATTACATCAAAAAACCAAAACTTCAATAACAAAAAAAAATATATATAAATATAAATAGTAAGAAATAGAAGGACAAATTTTAATATAAAAAATTAAGAAACTAAAAATCAATAAATAAAACAGAAAAATCAATGAATCAATGAATACTAATAATAATAATCCCAATGGTAAAATGGAAAACTTAATAAAAGCAGCAAAACATGAACATCCAATAAAAAACAAACAAAAAATCAATAAAAAGCAAAGAGTTCATAAACAAAACAATCAATAAATAAAACGGAAAACTTAATAAAAGCAGCAAAACAAGAACATATAATAAAAAATAAAAAAATTAATAAAAAGCAAAGAATTCATAGATAAAACAAAACAATAAAAGATTAAAGAATTAAGACAAAAAATAATAATAAAGAACAAAAAATCAATGAATAACAAAAGTCAACAGAAAACAAAAAAATATAACACGAAACAAATAACAAACAAAAAAACTACAAAAAATTGATATAACAAACAAAAACTTAAAAAAGTAATAAGAAACTCAAAATTAATAAAACACAATAAAGAAATATAAAATCAGTAAAAGACAAACAAAAAATCATTTCAATAAAATAAAAAATCATAAAAAAACAAAGCAAAAGTAATGAATTAAACGAAAAAAAACCAATAAAAATCACGAACCAAAAATATATAAAAAATCAATAAATAAAACAAAAAAAAATAAATAAAACAAAAAAAATGAATAAGTCAAAAAAATCAATAAATAATACTAAATCAACAAGAAGCAGAAAAAAATCAATAGAACACAAAAACTTAGAAATATACTTTTCATTAAAAAACGGCCTGAAGCTCAATAAAATTGTTGAATTTAATCGTTATTAAGCCAAAAATAACAAAACAAAAAAAAATAAAATAAATAAAGAAAAAATAATAAAAAATATGTATGTGCGAATATGATTTTTTTTATAAATCTTGCGATTAGAAATTATTAATCCAAATGTTGCTCTCTTGTAAAAGGAAAGGCAAATTCTGCGCAGCATCGTGTCCAATGAAATTAAAATAATTCCATAACTCTAGAAATCTGTGGTCGTTATATATTAATCTACAAGCTTTAAATTCTGTTTCAAACTAATATCGTAAACCATTTCAGAAGTCTAGAAATTTAACAATTTCGGGAATGAAATTATAGGCATACACAAGTAATTTTGCTATTTTACAATCTGCGGAGTAAAATTAAGCAAAACATAAAAGAGTTGCCAAAACAAAAACGATTCAAGCTAAATGTCGTCAAACACATTTGTGCGCAACAAAAAAAAATAAAAAAAAAATAAAAAATGGGGCCATACGAATAACACCACGCAGTAAGCAAATGGAGAAGTGGAATGTAGTATTTATTTAGGCTCAGTAAAAATGCTCAGCAAATACCAGGACATTTGAGCGCAAGCATTCTTAGCCACAAAAACGTATCAGAAATGCATAAAAAAGCCGACACAGAAAGGTACAAAAGCAAGCAAATAAGCGCAGCGCAAGCAAAGCCATACGAAAGCATTCACAACAAGCAATTTAATGAGCAACCATTCGCCCACGGTGAATGCGGCGCAATATGAACAGATGTGGTCCTTAGAGATGATACTTATGTATATATGTATTTAGGAACGTAGGTACAGCTCTAGCTGGCTGCTGCGGCAAACTGCGTCACACGGACCACAATCCCTATTTAATATTCGCACACACGCTTGGCAAATGTTTGTGGCAAACGAATGCGTCATAAGGATAAGGATCAAACAAGCAGCCCAGCATTGATGACGAAAAGGCAGTTGCTTGTGCTGCTATATACAGTTACATATCTTTATCTAAGTACCGTTCATTCAGCAAGAAAATGGTGGGCCAGAAGTTCTGAGGTTTCCTATGCGGTGTACGAAAAGAGATGGTAGTGAGCATCTTCTGCCCTCCGACTGAGAGGGTGTAAGTTACATAAACACCTATAAATATTGACGGTGCCCACTCGACACTAACATTGTGATAATAAAAAATATTTTCATTCATACTAAAGCACAATCATTTAGGCATTCAAAGAATTACCCAGTGGGAAAATGTAATGTGTCGTAATCGGCAAAATAATTGGTAAAACAACCGGTTTTCACATTCGAGAATGCATTTTTTCCCCACGGCGTTTTTCTATGAAAAGTGGGGCATTCAATTTTGCATTACCAGTAAAGCAGGAATTAATGCGATTTAATATGAATTTTTTGCGGCTTTTTAGATACATTAGCATGCTGATTACATATTAAACAGCAATAGAATCTAGAACTCATAACAAATACATTGCATTATTTATCACGCGTTTAATGCATTAGATACTGCTTTTCCCACTGGGTGTGTCTGCTTACGTGCGCACAGATACAAATGTATATACGAACTCGTGGTGTTTGTGGGCATGTGTTAGGTTTGAGTAGGCTTTTTCTGCAGACAACGCAGCTTTAATGCCTTTAAACTTTCTTCATTCAAGAAATGAAGGGGCGGAATATCAAATTAAAATAGAAGAATAAGCAAAGACTAGAAGTCAGCAGTTGTCGACTGTCGATATATTACAGATTGATAGAATACCTCTTCTATCCTTTGACACAGGCGATTCCGATATGACAACTGTAACAAGCCGTAAATAC
>NW_016192430.1:0-3432 GCF_001687245.7 Rhagoletis zephyria | reverse complement strand
AGACGTCTACATTTTCAGACACAATTTGGAACGAACTGTGAACACACCAGATGTGTTACAGCCCTATTCTGTGAGGTTTCTGACTATTGTGAGGTTATCCCTATGCTGGCGTAAATTTAAAAGCTCATACGCTCACAATTGTCAGGAAATTTATGATGTACGAATGAGACCCTCACAAGAGAAAAACAGCCNATTGAGCAATTGAATAATGTTTTGTTAATTTTCGTTCGCTATCAGTGTCTGTGTTAAGTTTTTTTTAAACTAAAAGTATATTCAGTAATGGCGGAGTTATTGCTTGTTTTTGCGGCAGTTTCGGAAGAGTTAGAGCAGGCATAGGATTTCATTTCGATGCAAACTTTTGCTCCAAGTTGTGGATCGCAAACTGTGTGCAGTACTGGAGCTACTCTTGCTTTGTTATTTCTTTTTAAATTCGCCTAGAAAATAAATAAAATCAGTAATTATCAAAAAAATAAACAAATTGCAAAAATATTTACTTTTCCTGTTGTTCAGCATCCATCTTTTGTATTTCTTTTATTTACGTAACCGCTGTTAGACAGCAAAATGCTTTTCACCTCGTGTGGTGATTTCGTTGAGCTTTTTTCTTGTGAGGTGTGGGCTAGAATAACCTCACAAAATAGACCTCACAAGAAATCTCACAAAGTTTTGCTCACAACTCAGTTGTATTGTTATTGCATAAACANATAAGGCGAATTAATATTACAACAAACACATCATTTTGACATTCAGAAGTACCGCGGCGAAAATCTAAATTGGCCAGTAACATCTTCGGTTCAAAAACACCCTATCTCACTTCAAAATGTGCTGATGTGTTTTTGAATTGGCAGCTGAGATAGGGCGTTTTTGAAACGAAGTCTGAGATAGGGTGTTCTTCAACCAAATTGTGAAATACGTTTCTTAAACGTTTTTTAAGATAGGACGTTTTCGAACTGGCTGCCGAAATAGGTCGATTTTCCACTCAGCAGNGGCCAGTAACATCTTCGGTTCAAAAACACCCTATCTCACTTCAAAATGTGCTGATGTGTTTTTGAATTGGCAGCTGAGATAGGGCGTTTTTGAAACGAAGTCTGAGATAGGGTGTTCTTCAACCAAATTGTGAAATACGTTTCTTAAACGTTTTTTAAGATAGGACGTTTTCGAACTGGCTGCCGAAATAGGTCGATTTTCCACTCAGCAGTCGATATATAAATAATGAACTTACTTGTTTCCTCCAATGTAACTTATATATGCAACCTTGTATGTAGTTTACACTTTACCGGCTATTAAAAGTTGATGAATAACTCTATTTGCTTCAAAAGAAATTTATTGTATATCGTTAGAAAGGGCATTAACTGACGATATTGTGTGAAATTAGAACTGCACGATCAATTTTATTTTTTTTATTAGGTACAATACGAATTTCGCCTTTTAAGGTGGGTAGTTTTCGCGTAAGGCAATATGGATCTCGTCTTTTTGGAGCAAATTTAAAACTTTAAACGCGAGTCCTAAAAAATTACTGGGCAAAACGAATTTCTAACTCAACCATTTGCTATGAGAATACATTTATAATACATTTTTTGTATTGTTTTTTCACATTAATTTCAAAATTAAACAATTTGCTTACCCTGTTGATTACAATTTTGATTGATTTTTACATGCGTTTGCCGTTTCTTCTCCTCCTTAAAAGCCTGTGCGTTTGCCTTCCGCTCGATACGTCGTTCCATGCGATATTCCTTCAGTAGCCGTTTGCGTTCCCGTTTTTCTTCCGGCGCTTCATCTTTAGGTCTGATAGATAGTACACTTAAAGTAGATATAAGAGACTTATTGCATAGCGATTTCGGGCCATTCGAAATCATGCCTTTATCAAGTTTTGATAGCGCTTTCTCAGTAAGTTGATTATTATCACCATTTCTTAAAACATTTGTAGGCAATCCAGTTTTTGGATCAATTTCTATTTTATTTACTCCCTCATTTGAATCAGCCTTACTGCTGCGACGACTTCTACGTGTTGGCTCTTCGATGAGTTTAGGATGATTGTATATATTGGAATAAGTGGAAAGCACGGATTCACAATCCCATTTTTTCTGCTTATCGTCATTCATTTCCATTTCCACTAGCTCATCATTTGGGTCTTCTTCCCCCTCCGCAATATTGCGATATCTTTCGACACGTTCGCGATCCCACTCTTTATTGTATGCCTCGACTTTTTTGCCTCGTTTGTGTTCCCTGTAACAAGCCATTAGTACGCGGTGTTTCTGATCCCAGTCACCTTCAATTTCTTCACACGCTAAATCTCCCAATTCTGGATCATCGTAAGTTGCATAGAAATGTTCAAAACGGTCATCTAACAGTGTCAACTGTTCGTTGCGTCTTATAACGCTTGAGGACATAGAGTACTCAGTGAAGCGGGACTTTGTTTCTTCGTCATCGAAACGACGTTCACGCAACAATGGTCCCAGGCGATCCATTAATTCCTGATCATCAGTTTCGTTTAGATCGTCTGAATCAAAGTCTTCTTGGTCATCTTCTTCAACATCAGATAATTCATCTTCATCATTATCCTCATCCTCGTCATCACCTTCAGCCATTGCCTTCAGCACGAAGTCGTCTTCAAGCAAGTTATCTTCATTATCAAAATCAAAATCTTCATCCAACGCCGCAACTACATCGGGATCCCAGTCAGGTCGTGGTCCGGGAACTACTGCAGCCCTGTTTAGCATTCCTTCATCCTCTTCAAATTCAGAGGCAAATACCGAGCTTGGCAGCGCTAATTTGGGTGCAGTGGTAACGCGACCTTCCTCAATTCTTTTCCGCGCGTGATTTGGGTTTTCTACATATTCCCAAACAACTTCCTGCTCTGGCTTCTTCATATGTTGTAGATAGTCGTAGTCGTCGTCAAAGAATATACCAAATTTCTGTTGCTCCTCTTGACGTTTAGCAGGATCAACTGGGTCGGTAGATGTTTTTGTATGCTTTTGAGATACCGCCTCCACTAGTACACGTTGGGGCGCAGTATCGTCGACCACCAAAGGATCATGTTGACTTCTGTGAACCAAATGAAACGTCAAGGCATTTTTGCGATCGATGAAAGCTTTTTTACTCTTGCCCTGAAAGATATTGAAAGTAATATAAAATATTAAGAAGCCAATTTGCAGTCCTTACCATTTTTTCCTGTTTCTATCAAATAAATGCAACAAATTTCAAGAAAACAATTTCTAGCTTTATTACGAATCGGCAGGAAAAACGTGTGAGTAAAAACCTGGAACAGAGATGCAAACGTTGCATCGGTGTTTTTAATGATATCGGTTTGAAAATCGATCAAACTCGCTTATACCATGTTCGGACTGACAACGAAAACACCCTACAAGAATTGTGTGATGGAAACTAACACATTGGCGCATATTCATAGTCATATTTAGTACTCAACTAAGTCGA
>NW_016192429.1:0-3432 GCF_001687245.7 Rhagoletis zephyria | reverse complement strand
AAAGAGATCAGAAACGTTTTCCCTGTACCACCGGGCCCATCCAGAAAGTAGAATCCACCGGCGTTATTGTCAACCGCTCGTATAATATTATCATAAACATTTTTCTGCTGAATATTCAATTTGGTAATGTTAGCTTGTATGAAAGCACACAATTCATTGCAATCGAATTGTTGTTCACGTTGAAGCTCACGGTCAAGCATATCAAGCGCTGAACGATTGGGCGCAGTTATGCCAAGTTGCGCTAATGTCTTATTCGCAATTGTAAGGCACAGATCTTCGACCAATATCAAAGCATCATTATACATTTCTAATGTATATAGCAAGTCTGCTTCCGATGCTCGATTACGCGCCAAAATCAATAAATTCTCGGTCATGTAGTCTTTGTACTTATTCCACAGTTCTTGCGGATTTGACGGAAGGCATGTAGATATAATCATGGCGAATAGTACGCGTATTTGTTTTGGATGAGATGTGACNTGGACCAAAACTAACGACAGATGTTGTTTCGTTGACGAAAGGCTAGCAGGAAGCTTTTTAATAGGGTAAACAGAGTCGGATTGGGCTATACCTACAAGGATGCCTTAAAAAATTACAAGCGAGCTATGAAACGAGCTCAAAGGGCCTTATGAAAAATGTCTGTGATGGAACAATTGGAAGCCTATCAGTTACGGAAGGTTTTATCGATGTGTCAATTTTCTACTTGTTACAATCCAAACTGCGAGCGAAATTCGTATCGAGATGAAGTGCTAGAGCTTTTTGTTTATACTCACTTCCCCGGCTGTACCGTAGAACCTTATAAGAATGATTTATGTACACTGTTTTAGGCTTCACTTTGACTCTTCTCCTTATCTGACTTTAGTAACCATTGACTTCGATATCGAAGCAGCTATAAGGTCACCGGAATTCAGTGAAACCTCAAAAAAAAAAAAATGGCGAAAAATGCAGACATGTTCTTAAGGAGTGTGGGTGCCAGAGAGACATGCAAGCTAAATAAGTGGAAGATGAGCTTGCGAGGAAGAGACCTCCCTGGCACCGGAAATACAACAGGTCACTGCTTTATTAGAAGGCATGCTAGTAGAATAGGCTTAACGGCAAATGACTTCTGCCGCACGTTGAAAGCGTGGAGCACTATCCCTGTCACTGTCCTGCAATATCGGATTCTAGAAGGCACCTTGGTCACCATCACGTCTTTGGCGATACTAATCACAGCAGAAATTCATGAATTATCGAGTTTGTATCAACTTAACTTCTACTACCAAATAGATGAGAGGACTTGATGGAGCTCCCAAACAGTACCATAATGGACACATTGGGCTTCAATCTAGCCTATCCTAAATAATAATAGAATAAACAAAAGCACTTTCTAAATTCCCCTGCAGTTATATACCTAGAGTTCAGGACGTTTTTAGAAGATAGCGCTTCATTAATGTAAACTTTTTCCACTCATTCTACAATTCTTCGTATATACGAGACAGCTGTCTTCGAATGTTCCCCAATATCTTATTTTGTAATCAAACATAAATTATGCATTATATACGCGTAAACTGATGTGCAGTGATTGGACTCGATATTAAAGTCAAATATTAATTAACATTTCAATGCCTGCGAGATTTAATTGAATACTTACTGCCTTGTCTAAACACTGCCGCAAGACATAATTACCTTGCAAACAAAATACAAATACAAATATCGTGTAGGTACATAATTGCGTCGTCCTTAAAACAGCCTCCAAATCATATCCTTCCATCTTCGATCTCCCTGCGAAAACAAATCAGTTGCACGTCTATGCCCATGACACACCAAGATGAAAGAACGGAAAATTAAAATTTTTTTGATTGGCAATCGACTTGAATGATAGGCGTGCACATCAAGTATATTTACATATTTGAAATTACCCATACTTGTTCATACACCAGCGCCAGAATAGGCCCACAAATTTAGTCGGTTTTAGCTCTCCATTGCTTTGAATGATCACATCGTGAATGTTTTTATTGCATTTGCATCAATGTATGTACATACATACATATCGTCGTTTGAAGTACAAAACCGCGTATCAACAAAATGCAAAACCGGGTATGTGAGATTGCATAAAATATTTTCTAGAGACTAAAAACCACACATATTTCAAAATGGTTATCTTTTTTTTAAAGCATTCGCATTTCTGGCTAGTATATTTCAGGAAGAATGGGCCAAGAGCTTCTGTGAGCAAATCCAATTTTTAGCAGCAAATGTCAGTTACGCGGTTTTGTATTCAAACGATGATATGTGTGAGTAAAGAAAAAAGAGTATATCGATGGCTGGGTGGAAGATCGACCAATCTCGACAGCCAGTTCGAAAACGCCGTATCTCAGAAAATTTTCCAACTACGCCCTATTTCAGAATTTTATTGAAAAGCACCGTATCTCAAAATTTGGTTGAAGAGCACCCTATATCAGCTGCCGATTAAAAAAGGTTTCAATGTATTTTCATTTGGGATAGGGCGTTCTTCAACCAAATTCTGAAGTAGGGCGTTCTTGAAAAGTTTTCTGAGATAGAGCGTTTTCGAACTGGCTGCCGGGATGGGTCCATTTTCCACTCAGCCATCGATACATGCTCTTATACCCAGCTAGCCGAATTCGGAGTGCTCCAAATATGGACCGAAAAAGGACTCCCACAGCATCACCTGGAATATGGAGTGAAAAATGTCTCCCACAGTAATATCTCGAATGAGTGCTTCCGGGGCGCTCCGAATATGGAGTGCAAACTGAGTCAAAGTTTTTTTTTGTATGTTATCATGTTTTTCTTTTCTTTCTATTTGCTTTGTAAGGTGAAAATGCAATCAATTCAAATTCAATCAGAATGTTCCTGGAGAGGGACACCGCAAAAAAGCTGTTGGCAGATGCGAATGCATTTGGAGGTAAGCAATAACGCATACAAAATTACTTTTGGCTAACTTTAGAATTTTCAGGCGCGTTTATTAGAAAATTATCTGGTTCTGGCACAGAATTTGAATGAGAGACTTTGTTGTTTGAAACGTAGTTAAGCTTAGCTTTCTGAATGGAACAAATTTCTACAGTCTGGATACTAAAGTGATAAGCAGGGAACGGATTTTATGGAAATTTCCTTTTTTTCTGCTAAAGAGATAGAGTATATTCGATTAAGATTGTCCACGATTTAGCTTTCCCTGATTCCATATATACACATTTGATGTTGCCTTTTTTTGCCTTTTTTAAGATATTTGCCTTTTTTTTGCCTTTTTTAAGATATTTGCCTTTTTTTGCCTTTTCTACCTTTAAAAAAGTGATTATATTATTTACAATTTTTTTTTTTAAGATTAAAAAATATACACATGCCCATGCGGCTTATAGAAGCGCAGGGACCTCTTGCCAAATTGGTGTTGAAAAAATTCAAAGCCGTTTTCTCAGCTAACGTAGGCTTGAAGACAATAAGGGG
>NW_016192428.1:0-3432 GCF_001687245.7 Rhagoletis zephyria | reverse complement strand
ACTATTTAATAAAATAATAAAAAATAACCTATTTTTACATATATTTTTTGGTCATTCCATTAAAATTTAGCATTTTCTGAAATTTTGTTTAAAAAAATTGTTTTTTTTGGAACACCGCAGGGACAACCTTTGTTTAATTCTATTCCAGAACTTTAATTCCTGTAATTCTCTACTATCTATACGGAAACAAGGAACGTCAAGCCAACATTTTATTTCAAAGAATATATTTTTGAAATTTTTTTCTGTGAAGGACTTACGCATGGCTATGCTCTTATTAAAATTCTTAGTATAAAATTTATCGACTTTAGTGGCTTCCTGGCGGCATATAATTAATTTTTTAGGGAAATGTCTATTTAATTCTTTTTAGTGGATAAATTGTCTTTACAAAAATACCAAACAACGATAACGAATTTTTCGATTTTTGCCCACTTAGGCGGCACTGTGCTGCGCCACTTTATAACTATTCGCTCTAGGCGACAAACTTGAAAAACTTGAAACTTGACAAAATTGTAAATTCATTTCGATTGACACTGCACCAGTTGAGGGGATTTTAGCTATATTTATTTATTTTTATTGCGGTGCAATAATTACTTTCTGAGAATTTCATCGGGGTCGCAAATGTCGGATTAATCCTCCTGACTTCCATCTTCACAATCTAGCATCATGGCACGATCGTTGTTTAAACACCGTTGTTTTCCAAAAAATTCTTCATTCTCATTCTTTTGGTTGTTTCGGAATTCGGAGAAACTGTCACTTCATCAGCGTTTTTCGATTTTAGTTTTTGTAGTTCATTTTTTTAATGTTTTCTTCTGTGACTGGTCAGATATACGTGTTTTCAGTGCACTTGCATAATATTCTGGGGACCGAAAATAACAGTTATTTTTTACTCGCTAAATTTGGCCTAATATTTTTTATTCCGAAATAAACGTCCTTTCCGGATAATAAACAAACCGCTAATCCAAATTAAACAAATTTTGTATCATATGAAAGAGGACTGAAATAGCTTTTAAACAGAAAAAAACGAACGAAGATTACCACCTCGATTTATATATTTTTTATAATCTGTAAACTGTAAACGTAGTATATACTTAAGTATATATTGTAAGTGTAAACCTAGTATAACTTTAGCCTAAGATAGTATAATAATGGCAACCCTGTAATAAGAAAGGTTTGGCTTGTTTGTTTGCAAGCCTGATAGTGAATAAAAGAAAGATGGCCGGGCACTTCGGGGACAGAGCTAGAAAGCATAAGACGTGTTTAAGTTTCATTCGGATAAATCCGCAAACATCGGCGTTTATATAACCATTAAAGGAATTTTAAAACTTCAGGTGTGGAGCGAAAACCACAACTATTGTGAAATTATAAACATTTTAACAAAATGGCCAACCCAAGGCAAGAAATTATTAATGTTTTGACGGACGCCCAGGTGGATTTCCCACCATCTGCAACGACGACGCAACTCCGTAATTTGCTGCGGGATGTGGTGGGCGATCCCGAAACTGCCGCTTGGAAGGATGGTGTCAACGCCATTCCAGATGATGCCGATAACGCCGACTCTGGCGCAAATGCCGCTGCCGACATTGGGGTTACCCAATCTGTGCTGATGACTGCCGCTGCCGCCCATGCTGCCTATGCAGATGCCGCCGCCGATGCCGACTGTGCTGCTGCCGGTGCAACTCGTGAAGTTGCCGCTGCCGTTGCTCTTCGAAATGCCAAAAAGCTGGGATCGAGTTTGACTCAATTAGATGAAGAGCTATTGGCGCTGAAAAAGAGGCTCGAAATACTCAAGTTGGTGAAGCAAATCAAGTCCCAACGTCGGCTCGACTTTGGCGATATCGAGCACGCAATGCCAAAGTTCAACGGCGATGATGTGGCCTATCCTGTATGCCACTTCCTCAGAGATTTCGAGGAAATAATGTTGTCAACCAAGGCAGATGAGAGTTTCAAGCTCCTGGCACTTCGGCGTTCTCTAACTGGAACAGCGCGGGTGTTTTTATCCACGAAGACTGCATTGAACTACGTCTCCTTGAAGAAGGCTTTATTAGCCGAGTTCGACTTTACAGTTTCAAGGCAGGAAATTTATAAAATGCTAGCGCAGCGACAACATAATAAACCGTTACCAAAATAAATACTTTGGAGCAGGCGGTGCGATAGCCAACCAAAAATTGCCGGTGCCGGTTAAGCAGAAGGCAGATCGTAAGGTGTTGTGCTACAATTCCTGCCCATTCCCACCTAGGCCAGACGGGTCATGCTTCCGGTGCTGGAAGATGGGCCATGACCATCGGACGTGCCCTAATCCGAAAAAGACGCTGAAGAAGAAGGACGATGTAGCTGCCGTTGCCGACTTGGATGATGATGCCGAAATCGTTGGAGCCTACAATTACGTAAGAATAGAATATAAGATATCTAAGGGAGTAGCTTCTGATTTAATTTTTTCCCTTTTTGATACCGGTAGTCCGGTTAGCTTTATCAGAGTGTCGTGTGTCCCAAAAGAGCTAAGCAAGGGTGTTTCTAGAGGGTTAACCTCTAAATATAGGGGAATTGGTGGAAAATTGCTAAGAATATATGTAAGTAAAATGTACTATTGAATTTAAAAATAAAAAACATGTAATTGAACTTAAAATCTTTGCCGAGAGTTTTATGTTTCTGCCGCTTATTTTGGGACGCGACTTTTTGCGTTTGTTTGGTATAAAATTAGCTAATGCAGATACTGACTGCTCTAGAAAAGAAATGCTGAAAACGAAAAATGTAAATATGCCTATTAATGATGTGAGTGTCTCCGGCTTTTGCGGGGATATTGAGAAAGAGCTAACTAATAGCCACCAGGGACATAGGGGTGACATAAATGGTAATGAGGGGTGTGCTGGCCTTAATGACGTTGCTGTACCAGATATTTTTTGCATTGATGTATCTAGTGATAAAGGAAGACTTGATGTTGACTCCAAATTGCCGGAAAAGCAAAGCGCAAATTCGGAGTTGGATTTATGGTGGGAGAGAGACTCCGTCGCCAAGTACTGTCGTTCACCCCGGTGCACGGGCGTCTAGCCACAATCTGCATCAAAGCGAGAGTCTTCAACATCTCGTTCATCTGCGCCCATGCCCCGACGGAAGAGAAGGATGAGGCATCCAAGGATCTCTTCTGTGAGCGCTTGGAGCGCACGTACGAGCGCTGCCCCCGTCATGATATCAAAATCGTGCTTGGCGACTTCAATGCCAGGGTGGGTAACGAGGGGATTTTTGGAACCGTCGGAAAATTCAGCCTCCACGACGAAACGTCCGACAACGGATTGAGGCTTATCGACTTCGCCGGGGTCCAAAACATGGTAGTATGCAGTACTAGGTTCAAGCATAAAAAGATCCATCATGCATCGGAAAATTCAGCCTCCACGATGAATCGTCCGACAACGGATTGAGGCTGATCGACTTCGCCGG
>NW_016192427.1:0-3432 GCF_001687245.7 Rhagoletis zephyria | reverse complement strand
AATTGCACAAATGCATATAAATGCACACGAATGCACTTATGTATGTATGTATATAATTGCTTATGTGTGCATACGAGTTTATACTACAAAATAATAGATAGATACCAATTTTATATTGCCATAGTAAATATACATATAGTACATATGTACATATGTATGTAAGTAAATGGAAGTATGTCTCCGTATACATAAATATGCGCATTCGTACAAATGCCCCAGTCCCAGTTTCTCGTTGCAAGGCCCGACCTTGGCGCTCAGCACTGACCCGCTTTCGGGCTATTCGCTGTAGTAAAGCGTTTTTTTTTTGTCGTCGCCGTTGTCAGCGTCGCGCAAACTTTGCACTCTCGCGGCGACAGCTCACCATCGTCTCACCTGCCGTTGTGCCACCTCTGTGGGCTCTGTTATTGGCGCTTCAAACTTGCCGCTGCAACTGGCTGCACTGCACTTTGAGCTCTAAACTGGCGGCAGGTGCGGAGGGCCGGCAGTGGCGCCAAATGTAATGACACTGCCGTTTTGATGCGCCTTTGAGCGACACACAAAAAGGGTATTGTATTGGCAAAAAAATAGAAAATCGAATGGACCAATCAATTGTGGAAACTAATTGAAATGATTGATTTTGAGTTTGCCAAAGCCGACGGCTGTCTAAAATGAATAAGAGTGTGATCGATTGTTTTCAAGTTTTGTTCTACGTTTTAACCTGAACTTATGTATGTATATATGTACGTACATGTGTAATGTGTAGGACGTAACGTTTGGGGTAACACCAGGTTACGATTATTGTCAGACTCAAGTTTTCATAATCGAATGTTTTCGTAGAAGATCGAAAGAAGTCGGAGAGGTTTATAAGACAAGAAGTTAATATTGGCGAAACAATTTAATGGCTACTTCCGCTTGTTCTTCTTAGTTGGTTACTAGAGACCAGAACATCTCACTAAGCAAGTGAGTTCATCGGGGTTAATAACGAAGTGTAATCCTTAGTCTCCCAAAGGCTGAAAAACCAAAGAGAAACTGTTGGTATGATTGCACCCAGCCGTTCTCCTTTCCATTTTGTATTATCCCATGGGAAAAGGATCAACCAAAACTCCCTCAAATAGCGATAATTGTGGCATTGTAAGTATTTCGGACATGACTGCGCATCTTCCTAGTTTTACATACGTAAACAGTGCATTTGATTGAGCCTAAGGTTCTGATTGCCTCTAGCTATCAGAGTAAATCAAAATATAGACGTCACCCATTTGGATAATGCATGAACTGCTTGTTGGATGGCGGTCGTCTAGGGATGAAAAGTCTGGAAACCAGAAGAAGCCCCCTCTTTCAAGCCTCGACCCGTTAAAGGAAAGGTGCAATAGCCACTTCTTTCAGCTTCCTGAGTCAGATCGCACCCGAGCTTCAGCAATTTTACCTATTATGTCTACGGGCGATAGGTTAAGCATGTCATTATCGGAAGCCCCTCTTATCTTATTTGGAACTTCAACCATTTTCGGTTTGGTTCTAAACCACCGAACCTCGCTATTTTCCTTTCTCCTTTGCGAAAATACGACAAGTGTAGACAGGTTCTACGATTGTATTGAAACCTTTCGATTGCTACCTTGTTTTCCAAAAAATTTGTGAGCCACGTTCCGGCTTGCATCCCAAGCTCTTCGCACTCACACCTTTCTGTATCTCCTCTCGTTTTCTGGGGAAAAAAGTCTCTCCTTCCTAGATTTTCTATAGATATTCTGAAAACCCTCACTGATTGCAATAAATGCAGAACGATCCGCTCTTTCGACTACGATGAGTTTGTTTTCCTCCCGAGACGGTCCCGACGTCCTTTCAGTTCATGTAACTTTTTTTTTTGAGGGTTGTGTTTTTGTTCTCTGTTCTGTTTTAACTGGGCCGGCCCACCAAACACACTTGCGCCGCCTACACATTGGCGGAGGATTCGGCACGTAATCTGAGGGACACGAGGGGTTTTTTTTCGAGACGAAGACAGTGACGGCTTTAGTCCACCAGCCAGTGATGCCAGATTGTGGGTAATTTCCCCATTTGAGGGATATTTTGCAACAAAAATTACTAAAAGGGAAATTGAAATGAAAAAGGGATTTTCTTTTAACACAATTATCGATGCATAATTGATCGAAATTCAAGAATATTCGACACTGTTACGTAATTAATCATTCTGAAGTTGTGATGTGAGTAAAATTATGTATAAGTATTAAAAATTATAAGGACAATTTTGCAATTTTTCTCACGTTAATTAATTCAACGGTTGCATTTGAATTAAAAAAAGTCAAGTGTTTTAACTTTAATGCCACCAAAAATCATATAAAACTAACACAATGCCGATAATAACTGTGATAGTTTTAAGAATCGTTATTAAGTATTCAAAATTAAAAAAACAACAAATGTATATATGCATATACATTAGAGTGGTCCAAACTTTGTATGGAGAAAAAAATCTCATTCTAGAAAACGGGGCAACCCCTTGTTTTTTTTCATCTTGATATTTGTAGTATCTAAATATACCAACTTTCAATTTTCTACTATAACCAATACAGGGTGCTCAATAAACTTGAAATGCGCTACTGGATCACCGGAAACTGGCAAAAATATTGGTGATTTTTATAAAAAGCTACTGTTGCCATGACAACTGAAGCTTGTGATATTTTTTTAGATAATTTAAGTTTGAAATGTTCTTGGGTTGCTTAACCAATTGTTTTTTAGATTAATACATATGTATGTATATGGACACAATACTTCTAGCGTAAAATATGGGCATCTTGAGCATTCCCTAAATTTATACTTAGAAACGTAAAGTTTGGTACCAGCACCTCCTTTGGCAAGAGGAAAAAATTTGGAAGGCGCCCCAAACCCTATCTCGAAAAAAAATTTTTTGGACCACTCTAATATACATACATACATATATATCGTTACCTTAATATAGAAAAAAGTTACTTCAAAATCCTGACTTTTAATATAAACTGAAGGTATTTTATGAAAGTAGTAGATGTTTTTAAATTATTTAGGCCTTTAGTGAGTGATCTACCGACTTTTGAATTTCTAAAAATATTATATGTGTGTATGATTATGTATATTAAGGTAAATATATGAATGTTACTTTTTACTACCGAATTATATGTTTTGAATTCTTTGGGAATTTTGTGGGATAAATTGTTAAAATGTGGATAATTGAGGGATTTTCCCCGATTTTCGGGAGTAATTTACAGCGAATCTCGGGCATCACTGCCACCAGCCATTACTAACAGAATATACCAAGTACCATAACGTAATTGGAAGCTAGGACCGTCATCGCTTAGGCTATTCTTCGCCTGGGATGACAATATCTTACTTTGATTTACTGCCGAAAATTTGGGAATAATAAATAAAATCATGCACGTGCTCGCCTCACTTTGAAACGCATATCTCAATCAATGTAAACATCAATCATAAAAT
>NW_016192426.1:0-3432 GCF_001687245.7 Rhagoletis zephyria | reverse complement strand
TCCTCTTCTTGCTGACGGTGTCCTTGTTCTGCTTCCGATAAACTGCCTCCCATGTTCTCTCTCTCCCTCTCACTTTTAGTTTGCGCCGTGTGCAGCAGCAGCAACAGCAGCAGCCGCAGTTTGTGCCCCTGCAAGTCAGTCAGCCCCTGAAAGCTCAATCGAAATCAATCTCTCGCAATGAGCGCATGCATTTAAGCAAATTTCGATCCGACAAATTATCGAGGGATTTGCACGAGTGTCTCTGTTCGCCTCGGTGGCTGTCCTCGTCTTTCTCGTTGTCGTCGTTGTCGCTATCGCTTCAGCTGCTTCACGGGGACACCACTGCAAACATACACACTCACTTGCACACACCACTGCGACAACTGCTGACAAATCAGCAGAATTGCCCGTCGTCAGTAATAGTGGAATAAAGAAAAAAGAAAAAGAAGAAGAGACTAAATGAATGAATGAATGGAGGGGGTCAACAACNACAAATCAGCAGAATTGCCCGTCGTCAGTAATAGTGGAATAAGGAGAAAAGAAGAAGGAGAAGAGACTAAATGAATGAATGAATGAATGGAGGGGGTCAACAATAGCAGTGCACTGCACTAAACTTTTCGAGTCCCCCAGCAAACACAAGTGTCTCTTCTTATTTTTCTTCTTTCTCTTCTTCTCCCTCTTGTCTTTCACTAACGCAAACTCATTTTGTCTTTTTCTGCTGGCGCCGCTAAATTATTTCATCACTCACTTGGCAAAACTGCTGCTGCTGCTACCACTGCTCATCGTGTCTATGCAGGCGTGACAATATCTTCTTGTGGCTAAATTCATGCTGAAGCAGAAACAGCTTTTATGGATGCAATGCCCAATAGTAGTAATAATAGTATGAGCCCTGAGCTGAAACTGCAGAGCTGAAATCGATGGGCAATCAAATGGACTGTTTTAGCAGACAAACACACACAGAAACAAAAAGAATATTGCCGAGCAATTACGGTGGAAATGATGTGCTAAAGCATGCGGCTAAAGCTGTACTGCAAAAAAAGTGCTGGAGATAGAAAGAGGAAGTCTAATGAGGGCTCATCAAGGAAGGACACAAAAACAAAACGAAAATGACAAGAGTGTGCTGCTGATCGACAAGGGAGAACAAAAAAGGGGAACACTTTACACTGTAGATGACACCAAAGTGTGTATGTGTGTGTGAAATTCAACTGGGCTCGGCTATGGGCGCATTTACAGACAAATGAGCAGAGCTCAGACAGAAGGACGAAGGCAAATTAGACGCCCTGGCGCAGTGTTTGTGTTTGTGTGCATAGTGCCCATCTGCTATCTGCCGCATCCACTGACCCTGCAATTTTTCTTTCCTTTCCTCCTTGCAAACTTCAGCCAAGTGCAACTAATCCTCGTCTTATCTGCTATCCCCTCTTTTTCTTCTATCCCTTCGCTCCAAGTTGGCAATAAGTTTTTCGAATGGTAGTGTTGCTGCACGTTCACCTTTGACTATGGCTGCAACCATTTACCATTTACCACCACCACCACCACCCCCCGACTATTCAGTTCAATCAATGTGAAGGACATTGGCAAGTGAAGCAGAACTGCCGAGAAAAAGGAGGAATCGTCGTCTTTGTCGAAAAGTTAACAGTGTCGCATCGAAACTTGGAGCAGCGAAGAAGGCAATGCAGGGAAAAGCGCATCATAGAAAGAGAGAGAGAGAGAGAGAGAGAGAGAGAGAGAGAGAGAGGAACTTCGATACACACCAATAAGTTTATCTGCAGCGGAGATTATCACACACACATAAACAGTTTGACTCTCTTGCTCATTTTCACTTTCACTCTTTCAGTGACAAACTGAGTAGTTTTGTAGCCTATTCCAGTTAATGCAAACTGTTTACTTACTTTACTGCAGAAAGAGTAGAAGAAGTTCAGTGCCAGAAAAGAAGGAGGCAGTTCATTTTCATAAGTTCTACAGTTCTGACCAGCAAAAGTAAACAAAATTGGCCACCATAAAGTAGAAATCTAAATTGAGCGTAAAATTATCTTGGCCAATGGAAAAGGGCGCGCGGCAATCTAGATTTGTGTAGGCAGGAAAGCGAGTGCCCTTACTAGGAAAAAAGAAAAAAGTAAAAAGAGCAGCAATCTTAATATTTTATGTCCATCAGTAGTGGGTAGTTAAAAGTAGCCAGTACTAAAAAGTGTGCAATAAGTAAACGCGTAAGTGAGCCACTTCTATCACTGCCATTGCAAACACACAAATAAATAAAGACGAAGCTAAATCGATTGAATAACATCGACACTGCGAAGAAGATAACTGCGTGCTTATTCACTCTGTCTGACAAGTCTGTGAGTGGTGCTNAGGAAAAAAGAAAAAAGTAAAAAGAGCAGCAATCTTAATATTTTATGTCCATCAGTAGTGGGTAGTTAAAAGTAGCCAGTACTAAAAAGTGTGCAATAAGTAAACGCGTAAGTGAGCCACTTCTACCACTGCCATTGCAAACACACAAATAAATAAAGACGAAGCTAAATCGATTGAATAACATCGACACTGCGGAGAAGATAACAGCGTGCTTATTCACTCTGTCTGACAAGTTTGTGAGTGGTGCACTACTACTGCTGGTGGTGAACGCCAAAGCATAAAACATCCAAACGCTCACATTCACACATATTTTGTAGTCCAATTTCCGAGAACGATCAAGTCAAAATTAAAAGAAGGAGAAAAAGGATGGGAATAAAAGAAAAAAGTGTGTGAGAGCACTCTGGCTGGTAAAGTACTTTTGGCGAGTTGGCCCGGTCATTTGTGTGTGTGCCTCAATTCTGTCTGTCTGTCTAAGTAAAATCTGTTTTTGTTCACACACCGCGCAATGAGTTTTCGGTGCAAACGAGGCGATTCTCACTGACAGGACTTGCTAGTGCTGCTGCTCTGACCAGTCTGTCTTTCCTTCTCATTCTCTAGTTGTGTCGACATTAGGTTAATGTGCCATTGCTTAGTATGTGTGCTAGCTAGGTCGCTAGCACTGCACCATTTGCTTTTGCACCCTGAAGAAAAGCTGCAACTTTGTGTGAGTGTGTCAAACTTTTAAAACGCAACGAAGCATTTGGAGGGAAAAAAAGAAGAAATAAGGGAGTTAGTTGCCCACGACCACTGGAGAAAAAGAGAGAAAGAGAGCGAGAATGAGAGTTTTCTCACTTCACTTGTGAAATGAAATGAGAAAAAACTGGGCCGGGGCCTGCTCGTAGAATTAAGTGTGAGGAAATGTGACAATTAGCAAACACAGCAGCCAAGCAAACGAGCAAACTGCTGTGTGTGTGCTTGTGTCGGTGCCCATTTGGGACCGACAAGGAAGTGAATGAATGTGGAGAGGAGGAGGTTGGGAATGATGAGGATCCTGCACAGCTTAGTAGGCCAACAGCAGGCAAACATTCCGGCAAACATTCATTGGGAAACAGAGTTGCCATTGCGGTC
>NW_016192425.1:0-3432 GCF_001687245.7 Rhagoletis zephyria | reverse complement strand
GGAGATACACCCGCTAAATTTAAACGTAGAATACGTGGTATGGTTAAGAGCATATCCAAGTCAAAAACGAAAGCACAAACTAAGAATAAAATATCGATAACAAAAGCGATAATAAAATCGATAACAAAATCGATAAAAATATCGATAACAAAATCGTTAACTAAATCGATTACAAAATCGATAAAAAATCGATTACAAAATCTATCGAAAAATCGATTACAAAATCGATAACAAAATCGATTCCAAAGTCAATAACAAAATTGATAACAAAATATATCAAAAAATCCATTACAAAATCGGTAAAAAAATCGATAAAACTATCGATAACAAAAGCGATGGCAATATCGATAGCAAAATCGGTAAAAAAAAACCGATAAAAATACCGACAACAAAAGCGATAACAATATCTATAGAAAAATCTATAAAAATATTGATGACAAAAGCGACAAAAATATCGATAACAAAAGCGATAACAATATCGATAGCAAAATTGTTAAAACAATCAAGAAAAATATCGATAACAAAACCGATAAATAATCAATAATAAAATCAATAACAGAATCGATTACAAAATCGATAACAAAATCGATAAAAATACCGATAATTATATCGATAAGTTCCGAAAATATCGATAGCAAAATCAATAACAACATCGATACAAATTTCGATAACAAAATCGGTGAAAATATCGGTAACAAAACCGATAAAAATATCGATGGCAAAATCGATTAAAATATCGGCAACAAAATCTATAAAAATATCGATAACAAAATCGATAGCAAAATCGATAACAAAATCGATAAAAATATCGATAACAAAACCAAACAGATCCACATTAACTGAAACTTTCATATGTACGTATATATGCATTTACATATGTACATACGCTGCGATCAAAAGCCGCATTACATACGCATACATACTTTTTGTCTCCTTCCCACACTTCCAACATATATGCACGTGTTTGCAAAATGATGACGAGGTGATTTTGTATGGAAAATCATTTATGCCCATATATTTGAATAAAATAAACATATATAGAAGATATCAACCAATACTTGATACAGCCTGCAGACCAAGACGAAGGCGCTGGACTGTTCCTTTTTACATATGTACAAAAGTATTTACTTAAGTACGTATGTATTAGGGATGCCAATGCCTGGATCCCGGTCTTTTTCAAGTCCCAAAAAAGCCGGCATTTGTAATTTGCACTGGTGGCAATAATGGAAATGCCTTATGTTGACCAGTTTACGCTTTATTTCCTTTATTTTTTTTAATATTTAATATTTTTTATAAAAATCTAGCTCAATATACATATGTATAATTAACTGCATATAAATGCGCATTTCAAAATGTGTACACAAATTATAAAAATTCAATAAATTATCACTAAAATTTCAAACTATTTATTCAGAACTTTTAGAAAAATTTAAGGTATTCCAACTTGTAGCCCATTAAATTATAATAGGATTAAGTGCAAGTTTCAACTAGCTAGAAATACCGTTGATTTTTTATAATTATTTTGCTGGCGGTGTGGCGCTGTAAAAATGCCCAGCACCATAAAAAATGCCAAAAATCAAAGGTATTTTGTAGCTTCATGAAACTTGCACTTCATCCTACTATAATCTAATGGGTTATAAAACTGCGTAACAAAATTTTTTCTAAAAACTCTGAATAAAAAGTTTGAAATTTTGGTGAATACTTTTTGAATTTTTATAATTTTTGTACAACGTTCGGAATGCGGATTTGTTTGCAGTTTATTTTAAATATTGTAAATATTAAATAAATAAAAGAAAAGTAGAAAAAACTGGTTACAATAAGGCGTTTCTTTTATTTCTGCCACTAGTAAATATACTATATACTATATGAACAAAACACATTTATTGATCTAAGTTTATTTTGCAACGAGCTTTATCAGATATTTCCACGCTGAATTGTTGTTAAATGTGTATACATTTAATAACTCTCTTTTGTTTTGTTAATAATGAAATAATTTTCATTTGAATTAAAAAATAAAGTTTCAAACCCACTTATTTATGATCTATTATTTACTAGTTATTATTAATTATTTATTATTTTATTTATTATATGGTACGAGGGCTTCCCAAACAATATTGATGCAAGTTTTAGAGTGGAGTTGTTGAAAAATAATGAATATTTAAATACCGGGACTAATCTCGGGATTACGAGATCACAGGATCGTGAAAAGGGAAATATTTACAACCCTAGTATGTACGGTTGTTACACATGAAATGCGCCAAAGGCCGATACGTGCGGTGGGATATTTGATTAAAGTGGATAAAATTCAGCATCTCTTTCCGTACCTCCGGGCACTGTGGATGGCGCGCCAATAAATCAAGTCTCTCATCCGTGCTTCCCGCTGCAATGTATGCCTGCTCATTCCTCGCGAACACATTTCGTTGAGTGTGTCAGTTGAGCTGAGTCTGGTCACGCTGCTCCCTGTGTCACTTGTCGCGTAATGTTGGCGCGATTTAATTAAACGACGGTTACGCACCGCAGCCTCNCCATGGGATCTTACGCTATTTCCAACGCATTTTGTGGAAAAATATATCTCTTGGTAGAGTTTTAATTTTTTTTTAAATGCTAAGAAAATCAGTCAACTGTATAAAAACTATCACCACGCCTATTTTTGAGCTGATTTATATTAGTATTCAGGATTTATATGCAATATTCCGTTATAATATATTGATTGTGGTATCACTTAAAAGGCATTCTTAAGCATTGATTTGTGTGAAAGGGAATTAAAATTCCCAATTCTATTTTTCGTTTTTTTTTTATGGATTTATATCCAAGGCTTAAAGTTTTTTTGCAGAAATTTGTGGAGGTGTACCAGTGTGCGTCATAGGGATAAAGATGTGTGAAGAAGCGTTGATCGCCGAAAGCAAAGATTGCTGCTGCGGATGGCAATGCAGGGCTTTACAAAGGCAGTAACAGCGACGGTGCACCGGAATGTGAAGTTTCGCAGTGGAGTCTGGTTAGCGGGGGGGGCCTATCAAATATACATAATTTACTTAAATATTGCTAGCCGCCCATGTGGATATGAGCAGACAGACAAACTTAAAAATGGCATACTATTTTGCTTTAGTAAGCATTGCGGTGGCATCAGAGTTGGCATCAGCTGCATCCATGTCAGCACTAAACGACGCTGTTTTTCGGCGTAACAATACAGAGAAAAAAAAAATATACCCGTAGTCCCAGCTAAAACTTCACATATGTCTAAAAATTATTATTCATCGCTTACCTCTTAGATAAAAAAAAAACACATTACTGGTGCAATCATAATAGACTCCCGACAACTATAAATATGTAATACGCTACGCTAACCAATTAATCAAATATTTCGAGACTGAAAATGCTCCTAAGACAATAATAACGGGTGATTTTTTTGAGGTTAGGATTTTCATGCATTAG
>NW_016192424.1:0-3432 GCF_001687245.7 Rhagoletis zephyria | reverse complement strand
ATACATTTTTGATGAATAAAGCTTTGTAAATTTAATATACTTTTAAAAAACCTACCATTTGATAAATGTGTTTGGAATTTGCTGCAAAACTGGAATTGTTTAAGCGGTTGTCAAAATGAAACAGCTGATAGCGTTGCCAGAGGAGAGGTTGCGTTTTTATTTACGTTCTCACCTGCTAAACAAAGAACGTATATCAGATAACGTAAATATATAATTTATGATTTACTAAAATTTTCTAGCAACGGCGCGAACCGCTTCAACTGTTTGTGGCGACATCTGCTTGTGAATGTTGTTCTTATGTGAATACACGCTCAAAATCAGAAATTCTTCGTGAATCGGTTAGAGGCGAAAATCCGTTCATGGGAATTGAGTTTTAAATAAAAATAATAATTAACGATACTTTTGTTTCTTTACAGATAATAATAATAATAATAGAGTGGCGCTTACACATACGTTAGTATTTCGCCAAGCTTTTCCTCCGATTTTTGATCTTGTCACACAAAGGGCAGGGACCTACACTTTTACGCCGACTCCGAACGGCCATTGTATTTTTATGAGAAGCTGTTTTTCATGGCAAAAATATACTCGGAGGTTTGCCATTGCCTGCCGAGGGGCGACCGCTATTAGAAAAAAAATCCTTTTTNTCCTTTTTTATTTTCGTTTATTTTTTATGCTGGGTTGAACCGGGCTTGAGCCCTGGCCCTTCGGAGTGGTAGCGCGCACTGCTAACCACTACATCACAGGGGCCGCCACAGATAGTTATCAATAAATATCAGTAGTTTTCTTTACGCAAAAAATTTGCAGAATAGGGTTAAATCACACACATACATACATATGTATGTATATTTCATTTTAATATTTTTAAATAACCGTATTCAAAAACATGTTTTGCCTAAAACTTTCTCAAATAACTATCGTTTCATACCCATCCACATCACATCATCACATTTGACATGACTTAACTTATTGATTAGATTTAAATTTTTATTTTATCCAAATAATTTGGATTTTATTTAATCCAAACTTCGCAATTTTTTTATCAAAAAAAAAATTTGACAAAATAGGTTTAAAAGTTTCGGAGTCTATAGGAAGGATACATACATACTTACATTCAATAATAACTATAGGGGTAGACGCTCAAGGTGTTACCAATCAAAAATGCCATAGTTTAGTTAATTTTTATAAGCCTTTATTCAGCCTTATCATGAGTTTCATTTTCCTCAAATCGGTTAACTTTTCACGGTTGGTTTCCATATATTAACTATGGGCGGATAACAAGTTTTCGGGTGAATTTTTTTAGAGTGAAACTCAGGATAAGGCAGAATATGTTTCAACTGTGGGTAAACAAATCTTACAATCAATATTTACCTAACCTCCTAATAAGCTAGAGACTTAAAACTTCAAATTTACAGCCCTATTTATAATGACAATTGTCACCATTAGAGCGCTTAAAGTATATTTGTGGTATAGTATTAGGCGTAGTAATTGTGACAATAGGCATACGATGAATTTTGTCAATAATGTGGGAATAGGGCGGTTAGCTCAAAACCCTATGACAATGCAAAATGAAAGATGAAGTATCCCCTAAGTGGCGCAGGTTTCGAAATTTTGGGAACCCCGTACTTATGGTCCGATTTGCTTCATATATATTTAGGTAGAACGGATATTACTTAAATAAAAATAAATAACTCCACAAAAAATTTTGCCATTATGGGATGAGGAGCTCGACTTTTATTTTTGATTGGCCACCTTTAGCACGGATAACATCATCGGGTCTGTCTGGAAATGATCCACACGCTGCACGAAAATGGTCTGGCGATACTTTGCCCCAGTGGCGGCGAAGAGCAATCTTAAAGGCGTTGCATTTCTCTTTTTTTTTTTAGTTGATACTTTGGCCTTATAGGACCATTAGGTCTAAGACCGGTGAATATTGTGGCCAGTGTTGCAAAGAAATTAAGCTGGGAAGTTTTTTCTAAAAAACGTTGAATTTCGCGAACTTCGTGCCCAAAGTTATAAAGCATCGTTTAAAATGTTTTCATCGTTTGAAATAAGGAACCATCATAGTCTGAATAAAATAAAAAACCGACATTTACAATCAACTGAATTCCTATTGGGGGAAGGCCGTCAGTTAGTCGATTAAAAATACCAATTCAGCGGACGGTCATTCCCCCACTTAATGGGTCCATAAGTTATAAATCTAACTTCATTCGGCATAAAATAACTTAAACAAATGTTTTTTTTTACAAGTTCAACGGCATTCGACAACCACACCCACTGCAAGAGCACCAGCTTAGTAATGCTGCTTAATAAATAGAGATAATAAAAACCCTACTCAAAGTAGACCTCTAGTTCTATTAGTTTTGTTAGAAGAGCAAAAACAGGCTTGCCTAGAAATGTCACTGTATTCCTGGGCAGCTACTCCAATGAGTTGCAGCTATGGCAGGCATTTTTTCTTTGGAGCCACATTCTATCTACGTGAGTCCATACAAGTCTTTGCACTCCAAATTAGTTACAATTGAAGCCAGTTTTAAAAAGTAGGAAGTTCAGACCGGGGATTCTCCACCAACATATCTACGTTAAAACATTTTCATCCTGTATTGAGTGCAAATCAAATCTCAGCCATTAGCGGCTAGCTTGTCATTCAGTTTGTAGGAAAAAAAATAGCCACGGTGCTGTGTACATATGTACACACAAACGTTAGTTTAGATCTACCGGGGTGCAGTGACAGTCCTAGTAATCGCAGCGCAGCCAGGCCTTCGAAACCTTCTTAATAACATTCTTAAACTGTTCGCCAACAACGCAGAAACAAATTCTCGAAATGGATCGATTCACGGAAGAGTTCATGGGGCGGTCTCTGCTCGCGGGATATCCAATTCGTGCAGTCTTTACGTCTGCCAAAGGACTGCAACGTCTGCAAAGTTGAGATTTATGTTGACGAGGAATTCCTATAATAAATATTACGATTCCGGCCAAAAACTCCACTATTTTCGTCGATAGACAAGCGGTTTCGAAAACAAAAGGATCCATAGAAATTAACCGAGGGAGAGAGGGGTAGAAATATTGTGCCGCGGTGACATTATTGGGTCATATCAACATCAATTCTGCAATGAAGATGGCGCAGCATCAATCAACCAATTTCTGTGTCAATGTCTGTAGCCGAGTTGACGCCAATCTGGCAGAGGTGTCAGGGGTGAAAATGTTGGACCAACCAATTTTATTTGGGATCAAAATGATTTCAGCAGGTTAATGCTTTGATTATTCTTTCTTTTCTCTTTGATTAGGAAACCCAGATAGGGGAATGTGTCTCTTCCTGGCATTCACTCACAGATAGTACTCATAATGGAAAAATAATCTCAGTGAATCTTTTTAATTAAATACATACATATGTAAGTAACTTTCAAATTTGTTTTTTATTTATTTAAAACTAACAAT
>NW_016192423.1:0-3432 GCF_001687245.7 Rhagoletis zephyria | reverse complement strand
TTAAAGATGTCATAAAACACGTTATTACTCGTAAATTAGTTGCGATAAACGTCCAATCGTCGAATCGTCCAATCGACTATTCGTCCAATGCCCGCGTAGCGTCAGACCCGCTTACACTGCCGTTGGCCGCCGCAAGTTCGACGCTGTCGCGCTGTGTTGGCTAGCTGGCTGTTTAATATTCGAGATCGGTGATTTAGATTTGCGATCGCTGGTTGCTTACCACTTGTTGTTGTTGCCTCTCATCTATTTGTCCTATTGGCTGACTGACTTTTTGTAAAGCACACAATAAAATACATTCGCAACAACAAAAACAAAAACCACGTATAGGTAGATGATATTAAATAAAAAAACAAGAGACTTATCGATGCATACATATGTATGTATGTACATACAAACATATATATACATATGTAGTAAATTTAAAATTCAAGGTCATTGTTTCACAGTCCGGTAAAAAATTGCGTTGTAAGGAAAAAATTATAAATGAGGAATATCGTGAAATATGGCAAAATCAGTCGTTGAATTTTAAGTACCTTATCTTATCGATTATACAACCCAATCGGCGACAGTTGTAAAATACAAATGAACTGATCCGAAAGGAATCTATGGCGGTGTTAAATTGATGGGCATTGGCGAATGGAATATTGAATGTGCCGCCACAGCACACAAAAACGGTGCATGCAGAAAGATCCGCTTCGCAAAATTTGCTTCTAAAAGTAGCAACATTCCTGCTCTGCGTTTTGTATTTTTCTTCTGCTTTTGTTACTTGAACTCTACGTTGAAAAATGTCCACAAAAAAAAAGTTAAACATTTTTTCTAGATATTAGCAACTTTTTTTTTAAGTATTCACAAATTCCATGCTTCACAACTGAGTGTAAGGTAATTGTTTAAATTGGGAAGCAGGCTGCACTTGAAGCGGATTTAGCAAAACTACAAAAAATACTCCTTAGCAGATATACATACAAAAATTCTGCACACGAGCCGACGAGCCTCAGAGAAAACCGAGTAGAAATTACGGTAATAAAAAAGGTACGAAATGCTCTACAGATGGCTCTCGGCTAAACGACGGCGGTAGATATTGTGATTCACTATGCTAATTTCTTACTCAATGTAAGCCTTTGGCTAATTGGGTTTTCAGGCTGCATTGAATTAATGAAGAACGTCACTCACTCTCTTGCTATTGGGTCCACCTTTACTACGGAGCAACCAATTATTTAGAAACGACAAAGCAGATTTTACAGTGTTTATCGCAACTAGTGTGTGCAGCAGACTCGGGTTTTCCAAGTTGGTTAGGAGGTTTTCCGAGTAAATTGGAATTTCTACAATCAAATAAACCAGGTTTTTTGTGAATCGACCACATGTTGCCTTCATTCTCATCCAATGGTAGGCTAAGGAAAAGACCAGATCCGACAGATATGGGCCATAGGGAGAGTGATGCTGGATGAGGTGATATGAGTGGGCATATAAAGAGGTGGTTAGCGTTGCTGGGGCATCTTATTCAAATTGGACTGAACAGCTTAACCTGTTACAATACCCAAAATGTAGTTGTGTCTAAGTATCTCGACCTCACGAAGCAACTCGAGCTCCTCGTCTGCGTTAGCTGGCGTTGATCTCCGATGATAGAATTCATGGTGTGAGAGTTGACAAAGGTGTTGATTGATTGTCGACAAATGGCCTGTCTATATTAGACTACACTTGTATTTTTGGTCTGGTTCAGCGGATGGTGTTGTTGTTGTTGTTGTAGCGGCTAGAGCAATGCCGCCCAGATCGGTTAATATATCAATCGTTGTCGTCGAGCTTAACTAACGGAGGCCCAAAGAAGCGTGCAGCCTCAATGACGTCGGTCCACAGGGACAAAGGCGTTAGCTGTGTCGGGTTTTCCGGGCATACGAAGAGATGTTTCGAGTAGTGGGATGTCTCTCCGCATGCCGGACACTCATTTGGCACATCTGCGTCTAATCTGCTCAGGTTTGAGTTTAACCTGCTGCAGTAGCCAGAGCGAAGTTGGACTATTGTGAATCTAATCTCCCGAGGTAGAGGAAGCTCCATCTCGTCGATGTCGGGTGGTTGCGTGCCTAGAACGGCATTCACTGGTCTGGAGTCTACATAACTCGAGACTGACTCCGCTCAGGGCCTGTCGATAAGCTGACGGGTCCAGAGGTTGCTTTATGAGCCTCTGGACTTCGTCCGTCAGTTCGTAAAGATGCCTTCTGGCATGCCTAGGCGAGGGCTCCTCTGCAAGCCAGTGCCTGTTCGGGTGACCACGTCTGTGGAATTGCTTGCAGAGCATTGTGTTGTGCTCATTTATGGATGGTGTATTCTCATTCGGTTCTACATGCTAGACTTTTCCCAACAAGTGAGAATTTTTCACAAAATTTTTCTGTTTTACTTGTAGTCCGAAACACTTCGAACTTATTTTGCCTTACTGATTTCTAAAATAAAGCTATACCTATTTTCAGTAGTCATATTGTAATTTTGGTTATGATTTGTGACTAACTAAGTGTTACTGTAGAGAAAATATGTAAAGCTTGGAAACTGGATTTCGAAAAACGGCGAATAATTGAACACCCTCATTGTAACTCTGCCTCACCTTAAGTTTCTTTGTTGACTGACTTTTCCGACAGGGTGAAAGGATGACAAATTTTGGAACGAATTAATTGAGACAATGAAAAGCGACGCCGAAACCGGTTTGTCTCCAAACCAAACTTGACAAGGGATGACGGATATTCATTTCAAAATAAATTAGCTTAATTCTACTAAGCTTGGCTGAATCTAATCAAGCTTTACAGTTCCTCGGCTTCAATTCACTAAGTGGCTAAAAAAAAACTTGCTCGCACTTAATTTTGAACAATCTAAGTTCAAACATGATGTGAAAAATGTATGTAATTAAAAAGTAAAACTCAATTTCGATATTCTCTTATCCAATGAGATTTGCTATTATAATTGGAAACCGCTTACATTTTTTGCCTCAGGAAGCTACTATATATTTATGTACATATGTATGTATGTACGTAGATGCAATTTTAATAGCATCAAAAAAAATAAACAAAAATAACAACGGCTGATTGCCATAATAACGGCAATAATCGATTGCTAACAAAAGCCACTTTAACTACAAAACGTAAAAATTTCAGTTGACCGTTGGGCAATTGGTGGCTCAAAATCGACGTTGCCACATTCATACATACATACATACATACATGTAATGCATAGCGTCACTGCAGCTCGAGCCACTTCACTTCAATTCAATAGCTCATCTGATCATCTGCCAAACAACAACGTAAGCTGCTTGTGTGAAACGTATAATTTTATGAATCTCGTTTAGCTGCGGCACTTGCAACGGCCACAAAATACACAGCTGCAATAAGTGTTGTTGTTGTTGTTTTTCGTTGTTACTGTTATCGCTGTTGTAAATACTTTCTATCAGCGCAC
>NW_016192421.1:0-3433 GCF_001687245.7 Rhagoletis zephyria | reverse complement strand
AAACTTAATAGTTTTTTTACTACTATACTGAAAGTTTCAGAAAAAATTAAAAAGAGCTAAGTTTATCGCATTGCCAGAAAAAATATAAGGCATTGAACTTTTTTTAATACTATAAAAAATGAACCTAGTGTTGATGTAGTGCATAATTTTTATTTAATAGCAATAAAAAATAACAAAAAAAGGGAAGTATTATCAGTTTTTTTGGCGCAAACCTTAAATTTTACACAAACTTTGACCAAATTAAAAACATACACATATAAATAAAAAGTAGGTAAATTTTTATTTTTCATTTAGATACTTCGGTAAGACACCTAAAAATTAGCAGGAAAAAAATTTCAAATTTTCTGCCGGAAATTGGAAATTTAGTATTTTTAACCGACTTCCAAAAAAGGAGGAGGTTATCAGTTCGTCTGAATATTTTTTTATTTTTATTTTTTATTTTTTCACCCGATCTCGATAATTCTTTTTGCATCGGAACGGCAGTGTCTCAGAGGTGGTCCCAGAGGTTAAGATCCGATCAGTGGATCATGAGATACATATATATATATATTTTTATTTTTTTTTTATATGAGAGTCGAAGTCGGTTTTTTTGCTAAAAATTATTTGTTTAAAAATCTAAATTTTTTACTTTTACAAATATAAAAGATATTAACTGATATATTAAAATCTCATGTCACAAAAAAACAAAAATCAAAACGAAATTACTGGGATTGATATATGTAATTCTAATTTTTAATTTTGGCTAATATTAAGAGCTTTATCCTGCGGAATTCCGGTTAATGTTAGAACGTTAAAGGAGCTGCTAAATATTACTAGAAAGTCATATTTTCATAAGGTTTTAGTAAGAGCGAATCTCACATCATCGCTGAAATGCAAACAAGCCATAACTAACTAAAATTTGATATTGCACAAAACGATGAGGGGACTTAAACGACGATGTGAGTTACGTCCTTTCCATACTATACTAACGATATGTAAGTATTATATTTACATACATACATACATGGATAGGTGTCATGAAGTCATCATATTATATACATACATATGTCGCTCACGTCAACGCACTTATCAATCATTACCTGAAATGAGCTGTGAGATGCGTGAGGTCAAACTGTAGCGATTACCTTCTTATGCGTACATACATATGTATTTATGTACATATATACTCGTAAAACATATATTCAATATGGTATGCAGCATGTATGAAGTCATAAATGTATGTATGTACGTTAGACGGTATCGCAAAAAAAAGTTAAAATTTTTTCCAATTCATACTAAATACTCACCATGAGAGTATTTCCGGAATGTACAAATTTTTTTCATCATTCTCTAAACACGTCAAAATCAATTTTTTATAACTTTTAACCAGACGCCCAGAACGCGTTCCAGTTCTGGTAGCTCTGAACGAGAACAGAATGAGAACAAAAGGTTCGGTAACGTTTCCGTAAAGTACAAAATGCGAACAAAACTCTCGGGAACGTTTCCAATAAGAAGAAATTGAGAACAAGACTATCGAAAACGTATTTAAGGAGGATCACCCAATGAAAAATGTCTGTTAGTTCTAATCCATTGGAAAGCTGGATAATTTCAACTTCCAGATCGTTTATTATTAGGGTGAATTGTCCATTTTTGGAACAATTATTCTCTTTCTTTGCAAGAAAAATTCGTGCCTTAAGTCTTTCGTTTACTTATTTTGCGTAATTATCTTTCAGTTCTTTTTGGGCTGATTTTAATATTTATACATTTCAAACTAATGAACCGCTATGTGAAAAAAATTTCTCTCGCTTTCATTATTCGCGAACGGTTCCGAGAAGATTTGTTCCCGTTTCGTTCTCCGCCAGATAGTTCCTGAGACTTTAGTTCTCAAATTGTTATTCGAGAAAAAGTTCCTTAGACTTTTGTTCCTGTTTTTTTCTTTGCCAAAACGTTCCGTATACTTTTGTTCCCATTTTGTTCTCTAAGAAATTTTCTCGATATTAATGTTCGCATTGTGTTTTCTCTGGGAATGTTTCCCATGGTTTTGTTCTTATATCTATAATTCCCATTGACAACGTACTCGACAGTTTGGTTCTCATTTCGGTATTGGCATTGAAACGTTCTTGGGCACAAAACTACGAGAACGACATTTAGTTTCGATCATAACTTTTGTTTTCGGTCTCTGCTCATAACCGAACTAGCTGAACTAGATTGAACTTTTTTTTCGGCACATGCATCGTGACACGATCTAATGTACANTCATACAAGATGCAGAAAAAAATGTTTACACTCCTGAAACACCTTCATAATGAGTCTTCGAAATATGTAGCTTCGAACAGATTGAACTTTTTTTTCGGCACATGCATCGTGACACGATCTAATGTACATACATACATACATACATATATAGCAGGCGCAGTTTTTGCAAGCTCTCAATTGCGTTCTTACGATTGCCAAATGTAATTTTACAACCGCATCGGTGCTTAACTTCAACCGCACAATCAAAAAAGCAAGCAGATTCACAACCACAATCGGAGCACACATGTGCGCCTTGAACTTTGCCACAATTGATTTTTTGCATACATACCTACTATTTTTTACTATAGGCACTGTTTTTGTTGTTTTTAGTTTCTGTTGCACGATTCCTTGATTACGTACGATTATCATTCACATTTTTTTGTTTTGTTGCTGAAGCTGTTTTTCTTCGTTGATGCAATGATTTTCTGCAAAATATTCCCACAATTTCTTAATGCGCTTAGAAAATTACATTTAAATAAATAATGATCTTCATCAACTGTAGTATCATTACCGGTATCATAGTCATCATTTTCATTTTCATCATCTCCATCATGATCCTTTGTCCACCAATTTGTCTTTCAGTTTTATTTGGCTGGTTGCTGTTCTCCTTATGTGGAACGTGGTTTTTACGGCTGGAACGTGTGGAAAAGATACAATTGAATTGTTAGCTGCTTTAGTGGTTCAAATAGAAGGAGCTATGAATCTGTTGTACTAGCTAGTCAAGCATAAATGTATCCACTAGGTTTCTGCAGTCAGAAAAGTTCTCTGCCAGTTGGCAGGCAATGAAAATTCTCAGTAAATTGCGTTGACGTGAATTCGTGATAAATTTCTAATTGCACCACGGCAATTTATTGTAATTGTAAAAATTGGTTATCCTTGCGTATTGCACTAATGCACGTGAATCTATTTACAAATTGGTGTGTTGTGTAGTACATAAATGAACATAATATTCTGTGAAATGCCGCTGCTTAACAAGGAAACACTATTCGCGTAATCGAATTTTACTTACATATACGTAAGTGGGTAAATATTATGTATACTTATGCTTGTATAATATGTATGTTAAAATCTGACCTCACGAATATCACAGCTCATTTTAGGTAATGATCTCTAACCGACTCGTGATCGAATAATATGGCATATGATTTCAGATAATATT
>NW_016192420.1:1137-3433 GCF_001687245.7 Rhagoletis zephyria | reverse complement strand
GAAAGAGTGTAGAAATGATCCATAACTTGCAAAACATTTTTCGTTTCCGCAAAAAGAAAGCGAACACGCTGGCGGAGACATGAATACAGTGTAAGAAAATTCTTTTTCTATAATTGTTTCCTTATAGAAAGGTTGGCTTCTTTTCCAACTTAGACATTCCGATTTCGTTCAAAATATGCTAATTTAAAACACAGAATTCTTTCAGTGTTCCTCCGGGGTTTTTGGACATGGACTGTTTCATCAATTTAATAGTGTTCGCTTTCTTTTTGCGGAAACGAAAAATGTTTTGCAAGTTATGGATCATTTCTACACTCTTTCTTCAAATATTTCTCGTATTCCATCTGTGCGCAGGTGTTTAGTTTTTCGCATCGTGTTTTTACATATTCGTAATTTAAATTTTTTTAATAAAATCAATTGGTGGTAGTTCATGATTGTGTGTGGATTAATATCACAACACTGAGTATTTGGCAAAAACCTTTTTCATCTATTAAAAAACAACACTTACGGGGCAATGTTTATTGTAAGAACAACATTTTTTGATGTGTGTACATCTTTGGTTTCGGTAGGGGTAAAATTTGCGAAGCTGTAACGCATAATCCAGCACAAAATTTCGAAGGGCTTAGCATGTGTATTTCAGCATAAAATTTCGGTATTTTCAGTATTTCGGTTCATAACCAAAAAAAGAAAAAATTTCAAATCGTTTTCCCCAGACACAATAAAGCTGCTGTTACCCTCTAAATCCGTTGTCAAAGATGTGACAAAGGAATAGTTTGAGGCCAGCGAAGATTCTGAAAGCGAAAACTAATTAACCAATGATAGTGTACACACATTTTATAAATAAAGGTAGTCAATATATTCAAATAGTAAATTTTTGGCTAATATATATATTTTATTAATATAACCTATCTGTAATACAAATTATTGATGTGTATACATCTTTGGTTTCGGTAGGGGTAAAATTTGCGAAGCTGTAACGCATATCCCAGCACAAAATTTCGAAGGGCTTAGCATGTGTATTTCAGCATAAAATTTTTATTTTCATTAGAAACACCTTGTTTTCGCTTGCCAAATGGTTGCATACATTTAGGCATATGCATAGTAAGAGGAAATGCGCTACAATTGATTATAATCAATAATTATTAGCCGTCATCGATTCGCCATCCAAGATATTTTAACGCCCTTGAGTCACAAGTATATTTTATCAATCATACCGATAATGTCATGTATTAAAAGAATTAAAAATGAAAATGAATAAAAAAATTAAATCAGCAAAATGAATAAAATTAAGTGAAATTAATGTTTAATTTCTAACCTAACCTACATTTGTATGTGTGTAACTGAATCGCCTTTATATATAAAAATATTATCCTAATTTCCGAGCTTGACCCCCTAATCTGTTATTAGAAAAAGAGATTAGCCATGCAAAATTATAATTAAAAATATCTCAGATTAAACCGATAACTTTTTGGTGTCCAACCCAGTTTTATCGATTATACTTGCGAAAAAGAGGAGGAATGGAAAGGTATTTTAATAAAATATTCAGTTAAAATATATTTAAATGGCCTAATATGTGCAAAAAAAAAGTGACCACGGTGGCACAGAGAAGAAGTTTAACTTTTCCTCGAGTTGTGTGAATAACAAGCACAACCAATTTGACAGCTAACGAGCTTTGATTGTGATTATATTTATATGTAAACGTACTTTTATGCTTTGCCGTTCGCATATGTATACACATCAAATTTCATGAGTACCTAGTACTCACGCCTTTTTTTTCTATGAATCGACATACTTTAAGCATTGTTGACGCTATTTCCATTTGAATGACGAAATAGCATCAATGACATTATTTCCAAATTTTTGTTGACTTTATTTCGCTTTTGAAAAGGTAATAATGTCAATTGACTTTATTTCGCACCAGGGTGGGAAATAAAGTCAATTGACCTTATTTCCATTGACCTTATTACCTGTCACCTAAAATTAGTCTACGACGGTACATTCCGTTTAGCTGCCTATTCGATTAGCTGTTTTAGTATAGCTGCATTTTTCTGGTAGAATGCTTAATTCGGAAGGAGTTTTATTCATTATGAATGAAACTTTTTCGTTTAACAGCATCGCGGAATTAAAAAAACGATTTAATCTTTCCATTTCCAAATAATCTAAAGACGGTAAGGTTTCAAAAAAAAAAACACACACACAGTTCTAAATATCCGAGTTATCTAATAGATGAATACATATATGTATATACCCCTTTTACAAACTCATTTATATATACTTTCCTCTGAACAGCTCCCATAGA
>NW_016192420.1:0-1112 GCF_001687245.7 Rhagoletis zephyria | reverse complement strand
AATTTGTGACGACATCATTTAAAAGCAGCTAAGGAGAATGACGACACTATTTATTAGATGGCACATTCAACGAGCCAATGTGCCAAAATGCGGGTATAAACAATTATTGATTATTTAATATCGGAACCGAGATCATATAAGTTAATTGATTGGTTTTCACACACTTTTGAAACACAAATTATATGCTTTTTTACTGCAGACAAGTTGTTGCCCCAAAACACAGCAGAAATCTTCCAATCAGGGCTGCCAACTTCCTCCTNATTGAGGATAAAAAAGTGCCAAAATGTGGCAAAGAGAAAAATAATAAATTATGCCAAATTGAAAAATTAAGTGCCATTTGAAGTAAAATAGGGACAAATGGCACGGTTTGAGCCAAGTTGGCATCCCTGCTTCCAACAACTTACAAATATAAAAAGGTGAAATATCGAGGGCTTGAATTCATTAATACCCTCTATCTGCAATTTGCACAATAACTAAATTGTGATTTTAGAAACCATGTGGGACTTATTACCTGTCGTTATATAAGGTAACATTTACGCGGCGTAGCGTGACGTGATGTGCGCGCCGGTCGCGCGGGGTACGCGGGGCGCGAGCGCGGCGCGCGCCGTGTGGCGCGCTAACGCGGGCCGCCGCGAAGCTAAGCAAATTTAATGTTTGAAAGAGAAATAATGTCAATTGATTTTATTTCGTTTTTAAAAAGGTAATAATGTCAATTGACTTTATTTCGCACCAGGGTGGGAAATAAAGTCAATTGACCTTATTTCCGTTGATCTTATTACCTGTCACCTAATTTTAATTTAAAAATTTGATCGTTACCTTAATCCATAGATGGGCACACCAATACAGTCTCATTTTGTCATGGTATTCGTGAATCGCGCTGAGTAACAGTTGCCACTTTTCTATATCGTACAAAAGTGCGTCGTTTTTTGAGCGTGTTAGAAAACGCTCTTACAAANCATAGATGGGCACACCAATACAGTCTCATTTTGTCATGGTATTCGTGAATCGCGCTGAGTAACAGTTGCCACTTTTCTATATCGTACAAAAGTGCGTCGTTTTTTGAGCGTGTTAGAAAACGCTCTTACAAATTTATATTTAATTTGTATTATGAA
>NW_016192418.1:0-3433 GCF_001687245.7 Rhagoletis zephyria | reverse complement strand
ACATATATGTACCCGGAAATATATGTATGCAAATGCATATTTACTTACATAACCCCACTCAATTTTATATTTACCCTCTCGGAAAAACCGCTACAACAATTTACATACGTAACACAACATTAACCCGATCTCATTTCTATAGCCCACTAATATTTATATAAGCCCCGACTTTCCTATCAGGCATGTTTTCCTTTTTCCCATAAGCCAGAACATACTTTTGTACGTGTGCTCCCTCATAGATCCTCCAATGCACACTGGCCGGAATTGAATTTTTTTTGGCATAAATTTGAAAAATAAAGGTATCGTCCTCAAAATCGGTATGCACGTTATTCATGCTAGTAGCAAGTTAGGGTAAAAAGGTTGGGCCGATCAGATCATTCTTACGCCCTGTCACCCTCCTCTCTATCATCTATACATAGTATCAAGGAAAGTGGAGATTCTTTGTACGCGCTAATATCGAAAACTAGTGAACGGATTTAGACGAGATTTTTTTAGTATACTCTGTATCGAAAGGAGAGTGACAATTGGTATTTAGAATTTGTATAGGGTTGCCACCTGTCTAAAAAACTATAAGACACGCACCGCTCGTTGGATTAGGTTTCAAATGAAAGGCATTGGCCCATTACTATATTCAATCATAATAAGCGTAGGCATCAGTTCTGCACCGTCACTGTCAAATGAAACGACTTAGCCTCTAGATGTGCATTTACATACTATATTTTTTAGTAGGGTTGCCACCTGTTAGAACTTTACTTCAAATCGGCTATAAAAGCAAATACTTTCGAAGTTTTTATTCATAAGAACCACAAACAATTTTATTCATACGAATTTTATATACATACATATGTACATATATCTACCTAATTTTTGTTAATATTTAACATTCTTTTACCTCCAACTGAACATGAAATGGCTGCACAATGTCACATAAGAATCAGCATCAGAGTCGGTGTCCGTTGAGCAATCTGATGTATTTAAATGGTCGGAATGTGGTTAAACGTTTGGAGCTTTCAAAAGTTCAATAACTTCTTTAGGTATTTTTTTCTTTTGATTTTGTTGTTGCCTCTTATTTAAAGATATGGGCAAATCTAAAAAATAGGTGCACCTCCAAAAAAAATTTAATTTTTAAATTTGTGGGCACACCTATGTTTTATAATCATTTTATTCGTATTCTCTTAATAAATCGATTAATATAAGTGTAATTCATTTGAATCAAGTGCTTCAAAAGTTAGACGAGGAATAAACATGAAATAGAAAACAAAAGAATAAGCTTGGTTCAAATTACGTTGTTCAAGTTGTAAATTTTGAGTAGAGATTTTGAAAGTTGAACTCACTTAATTGGGACGTTCTAAATTGAATGGCATCCCCCGTTTTACCAGATTGGCTCCGGTTTTTGAGATAACGGTATTTGAAAATTTGATAAAATTATAACTATTTTATAAATAACTCCCTAAGTTTTGAAGTTAATTTACTAAAATTTTGCACATGGTTTTTTAATATTACCTTAATTATTCCTTAAAATTATCGAAAGGATGCACTCAGATATGTGTTTTTGCGCTATAACTCTAACTTCATATCTGATTAATAAATTGTATAAATTGTATGCGTGCTATATGTTAAAGTGAACCTATACTAAATTTTTATCTATTTAATTGGAGAGGTTATAACGCAAAACAGCATCTCTGGACAATCAGTTGTATGGGAGCTAGATTTTAGAGTGAACCGATTTCGATGATTTTATGAGATAGTGAAGGAAATCTTAAAATACAAGCGTTTGCAAAATTTTAGTAAAATATCTTCAAAACTGAGAGAGTTTTTTTATAAAATAGTGCAAATTTAAGCAAAGTTTCAAGTACCGCTATCTCCAAAAGTGGAGACAATCGGGCAAAACTGGGGACGCCGTTGGATTTAAAAGGCTCCAATTAAGTAAGAGCAACTATCAGAACCTTTGTCGAAAAACATTTGATTTGATACCACGCTCGAAATATTCTGACTACAAGAAGAAGCATAACTAAAAGTACTAAATCGGGGTTTTTAAACACTTCTAGAGACAAATTCTTTGAAGCATTTTACAGGTATATGTAATTTTATAAGGACTAGCAGTTATAGAAAGATTTAGATCGTTTCGACGTATTTTCCAAATGTGCCTTCAATTAAGGTGTTTTTGAAATAGAAATTACGCTCAAGATCGCAGAATATTTTATCTTTAAAAGTTAGTTTATTCTGAAAGCACACCACTTGCTAAGGTATCAAATTATTCGTAATTGTTTGCAGAATACAATACATAGTTAATAAGTTCTTAAAATTAAATGCTTCAAAAGCTATACGCAATAAACCGAAAATTTTGAAAATTGTGAAATGTGGAGCTACTGACTTCGAGTTACTTGCCATTTCGTTATTTTTTAATGCACACTTTTCTTACCTACTACATATGAAGTGTACGCATAAGTGCTAAATGCTTATTTAATTTCAAATCAGAATATGGTGTGCTTCATAAGTTATGACATAATTAATTGTGCCCCTCTTAAAAATTACACAAAAAATTCACTTGTTTTCATTATTTTTTTTAATTTAAACACCTATATTTCAAAAGTTATGCAGCAAATTGATCCAAATTTTTTTCAGGGCTTCAAGTATACGTCAATGAATTATATCCAAACTCAACCAGCTTGATTTAGTTTACAACAGTGAAAATAAAGCTAAACAACACGAAGGTTACCTGTTTTTTGATTTGCCCATATGCTTGAAAGTAATGGATAAGAGGAATCCATTGCTCTTTGGAAGACGTCGCCCATATTATTAGTTCTACTATTTTGTCTAGCATGAGATCGCCTGTCGCTCTTATAATATTTATTGCGGGATTCTGAAGCACTTTCACCAAGACAGCCTACGGGTACTACAGAGGCTGCGATGATTTGTGCACCGTGTATTAAAATTTTATGTAGAGTTGGTGACATCGGATACGACGAGTACTTTTCCACATACAACGAATATGTCTTTTCGGAGTACTGCTTAAACTTTAGGGCGCTAATCTCGTATTCACAAGAAATGTCGATCAAAATTATGTGAAACCTGTGCAGTAAGTCGGTGTCAAACCCTAATATTGAAGAAAATAGCGTAACATCTGAGAAAGCTCTTCTGGCAGTATTGCCATCATTCATGTTTCCGCTACCGCTCTGCTTTGGTCTATTCACATGAAGTCCCATTTCCGTCCATAACCGTTTTTGAATAAGTTTTTATACGAGCCTCAATAATTTTCTTATCATTTTCATCTCTTATGTGCCTTTTTTTTGCTTCAATCCTATATGACACATTAAAAACAAACTCCAAGGCTCTTATCCAAGNGCTTCAATCCTATATGACACATTAAAAACAAACTCCAATGCTCTTATCCAAGCATGAAGGGGACTAATGCCATACTTCAGTTTATCAG
>NW_016192417.1:0-3433 GCF_001687245.7 Rhagoletis zephyria | reverse complement strand
ATGCAAAGCTTCTAAAACCGACAACAAAACAACAGCGGTTTGTGACCATAGCCTTACTCCGACATGGACCAAACACTATATAAGAACATGTGAAAAGTGCTATTTCGCAAGNAGACAGCGGAGAATTTCACCCATCTGAGCGGTTTAAAACTAAAACTTTATATGATTTATATCTTTTTCTATAAAACAACCTTTGTTTCTAACAATAAAAACATTTTTCATTAAAATATGTGCATCAATAAGCGAAATATTGTGTTTTTTTAGAAAAAACTTCTTAGAAAGCTTAAATTTCCATATGAAATACATTACTGGGCACTGAGTACCCAAGTCACGAGATTAAGTTGTATAGCTAAGTCACGGTTCTAAGGTTAAACATCCGCATTCGCATCCGCGGATGTCTAAAATTCCACATTCGCATATGTACATATGTATCTAATTACATTAAACGAGCAATTCTTGTTCATATATATATATATATCCATAGCGTTCTCGGAAACCGCTCTAACGATTTTGATGAAATTTTGTCCACAGTTAATATTTTAAATTTTAAGGTTATCTGAATAGGCGCTACCTCCGAGAAGACTTGTATAAGGTTGCCATCTATTCGAAATTCGTTACAAATTAATTATAACATCATAACATGGATATCAAATGGAAGCTATTTTAAAGATCCCTAATTCGGAAATATTTTTAATAGGGTGACCACCTCTTTTGAATCGCATATTTATTTAATTTTTCATTTATAAAAGAAGGTGAAATATTACTATTCGTGGGGTTCTTAAACAATGCTCTCCCTATATAACAAATGTTAGGCCCTTAGGATAATACTTTAAGGTTGCCACTTATTTTCGATTTTGCACAATTTATCTAAAATATTGTAATATATCAAATGAAAGATGTGGTTGAGAGCTTTGGTCGGAAAATATTTTCCATCAGGGTTGACACGCTTCTATGAAACAAAAATTTTTATTTTGTTAATTTCAATCAGCATTTTTTTGTGTAAACACAAAACATATACGCTCCAGATATGTACCATTCATTCCAGCGTATTTCGGAATAGGGTTGCCACCTAAATTTTGGAGTAAGAAATTTACTTAATAGATAGCGAAATCCAATTTTTTTTTTTTCAAAATATCCAAAGCTATCCAAATCTTGAAAACTTTAAAAATTAAATGCACTCCGGGCAAAGCTCGGTCAACCTGCTACTATAGGTTATGAGACAAAGTAGATATGTAACGATAGTTGCACTTCTCCAGTGTGGCCCAGGCGCACTCACCATATAAATTCATATTTCTAGCTTTGTGCAAAAATTATAAAAATTCTGGAAAATTGCACCTAAAAATTACAGAAATTAGATGTGCTTCAAATTTCCCATGAAGCCTAAAGGCGTCTACTGGGTATAACTCACTATGCATGCATAAGTACTTACATATGTACATAAATTTTTTGAACTCTTTATTTTTTGTGCATATTTAACACCACTTTTCCAATACTTTCGATCAAATTTGAAAATAGCAGTTTATAGCTAAAAAATGTAGATACACACATACACACATGTATGTATGTATGTATGTATGCTTGTTCATGTGGTACGTTTTATCAAATGTTTTCCGAAGTGTTGTTCAACACTAGTATGTATTTGTGGCATTCATTGAGTTGCCGATTAAATGCTCAATTGATGCTTGATTGTTTGACAAACTCTTTTCGAGGAGATATTTTAAATGGCATTACAAAAAACATGGTTAGATAAAGTGATTGAATTGATACTCGTACACATATTCATCGTAAATATTTATGACTGTATAAAATCAGCATTGCGGTAGAAATGAATAATTATGTAAGCTCTAATAGTTAATTCACATACTGCAAATACTATGTATGTATGCACGAGTAATTGACTATAGCGCCTGCCTAATTGCACAAATATTGCAAACTTACATATGTATATTTGTATTAGACCTACATATGTATGTTTGTAGCTATTAAATTGGTATAATTGTTTTTATTTTTGGGGTTGAATTTTTTGCTAGTTAAATGAATAAATATTTTCCAGCTAGAGAGAGAATGCCTGTGGTCACCTCTCCTTTATTGATGGGTTTCATCTGCTAGAAAACGGAGTACTGCTTGCCAACCATAACCTTTGACAAAGTATATAAAGTAGTACTTCCTAGCAGAAAGCAATAGACCCAGGGAGCTACTGGACCTAATGACTCTAATCTGAATACAGGAAGTTTTTGAGGCCAATAGCGCGCAATAGCGTTTCTTTCTTCTCAAACAGACAGGTAGCTCGAAAAATCCTAAATTCTGTCAGCAGCAATTCGGAAACTATTGTCAATTGCCGTAGATCACTTAACGTGATGGTAGAAATGATGGACCTTTGGAAGACGTTTAATTTTTTCTTCTCAGACGTTGTTGCAAGTTGGAAACACTTAGACACCTGCAACAAGGCAAAATTCATGTGGCCACAATGGCAGTTGTAAAGATCACAGTAATTCCTTAAGCTGAGGAGAGAAGAGATGTGACAGCTCACATCATTTTATGATGAATCTCACAGGGGTTGCTTGGGTGCCAGGTCACTCGGGAGTACCCAGTTATAGCACTTTCCCCTTCGGCCATCGAAGCCACCATCAGAAACTGGGTGAATAATTCACTCAACAAGGATTGGGAGGCATCGAGAGGCTGCAGGTGGGCAAACTTCATGTTGCTTTCAGTCGTAGAAGGTCTATTTAGTTTTTTAATCTCACTAAGCAGACGAGACTTTCTCTATTTACGAGCCTTTACGCGTTGGCGACGGCGAGTACCGATGTATGAGCTTTACAATGACATGGACATAGTGCAGCGAATTAAAATACAGCTGGGCCATGTCCTTGGAATGAACTTCTGAAAGTCTTCAATTCGGAACCCACTGGTGGTAGCAGAGAAAGAGGGAGGCCACCACTGCGATGGAAAGGTCAAGTGGAGAAGCACTTGGCTTAACTTGGCATTTCCAATTGGCGTCAGTTGGCATAGAAGAGAAACGACTGGCGTGCTTTGCTGAACTCGGCCAAAATCGCTTAGTCAGTTACAGATCCAAATAAGAAGAAGAAAAAGAAGAAGAGCAGACGGGACTGCAAATAACTTCTTGGACTGCTGACTGGTCAGTGCATGGGACACAAACACCATTTGCCCATCCTGCCTGGAAGTGGATGAAACAGTGGAACACTTTTTGTGCTTCTGATTTCGCCATTGCAAGAAATAGGTAAGAAATACTTGGCCGCAATGTGTTGAGAGTCGAACATCTGAGCTCTTTGACAGTTTAAAAGGGACATGAAAACAGTACAATGGACGGCATGTAGTCTGAGTGTTGTTTTCTGCACGCGTTATTTTGTGCCTGGTTCCGACAACAAAAAAAAAAAGATTCTTCAAATCATGTAGGGCTGGTTTATATGTAAGG